>NW_026992967.1:0-23918 GCF_028769735.1 Zonotrichia leucophrys gambelii
GGATCCCAATCCCAGGGCCGGATCCCAATTCTGGGGCCGGATCCCAAATTCCGGGACTGGATCCCAAATCCTGGGGCCGGATCCCCATTCCCAGATCCTGAGTCCCAGGGCTGGATCCCAATTCCAGGGCTGGATCCCAATTCCAGGGGCTGGATCCCAATTCCGGGGCTGGATCCCAATTCCCGTGCCTGGATCCCCAATTCCCGTGTCCAGATCCCCATTCCTGTGCCTGGATCCCAATTCCCAACTCTTGATCCCAACACCTGGATCCCAACTCCCATCCCCAGATCCCAACTCCCGTGCCCAGCTCCCAATTCCTGTGCCTGGATCCCAATTTCTCACCCAGATCCCAACTCCCATGTCCAGATCCCAATTCCCATGCCCAGATCCCCATTCCCGTTCCCAGATCCCCATTCCCATGCCTGGATTCCCATTCCCGTGCCCAGATCCCAATTCCCGTGCCCGGATCCCAACACCCGGATCCCCATTCCCGTGCCCAGATCCCCATTCCCATGCCCGGATCCCCATTCCTGTGTCCAGATCCCCATTCCCATCCCCAGATCCCAACTCCCATGTCCAGATCCCCATTCCCGTACCCCAAATTAGGATCCCAAATCTTAACTCTTGATCCCAACACCTGGATTCCAATTCCCGGGCCCAGATCCCCAATTCCCATCCCCAGATCCCAACTCCCGTGCCCAGATCCCAACTCCTGTGCCTGGATCCCAATTCCCAGCTCCAGATCCCAATTCCAAGTTCCAGATCCCAACTCCCAGCTCTGGATTCCAATTCCCATGTCCAGATTCCAATTTCTCACCCAGATCCCCATTCCCATCCCCAGATCCCAATTCCCAGCCCGGGATCCCAATTCCCGTGCCCAGCTCCCAACTCCCAGCTCTGGATCCCAATTCCCATGCCCAGATCCCCATTCCCATGCCTGGATCCCAATTCCCAACTCTTGATCCCAACACCTGGATCCCAATTCCCATCCCCAGATCCCCATTCCCATGCCCGGATCCCCAATTCCCGTGCCCAGATCCCCATTCCCGTGCCTGGATCCCAATTCCCAACTCTTGATCCCAACACCTGGATCCCCATTCCCGTGCCCAGATCCCAATTCCCATCCCCAAATCCCAATTCCCGTGCCCAGCTCCCAATTCCTGTGCCTGGATCCCAATTTCTCACCCAGATCCCAACTCCCATCCCCAGATCCCAACCCCCATGTCCAGATCCCCATTCCCATGCCTGGATCCCAATTCCCAACTCTTGATCCCAACACCTGGATCCCAATTCCCATGCCCAGATCCCAATTCCCATCCCCAGATCCCAATTCCTGGGCTGGATCCCAATTCCAGGGGCTGGATCCCAATTCCCAGCTCCAGATCCCAATTCCAGGGCTGGATCCCAATTCCCGTGTCCAGATCCCAATTCCAGTGCTTTTATCCCAATTCCCAGCCTGGGATCCCAACTCCCAACTCTTGATCCCAACTCCTGGATCCCAATTCCCGTGCCCGGATCCCCATTCCTGTTCCTGGATCCCCATTCCCGGATCCCAATTCCCATGCCCGTATCCCTGTTCCCGTTTCCGTATCCCTGTTTCTGTGCCCGGATCCCCGTTCCCGTGCCCAGATCCCCGTTCCCGTATCCCCATTCCCATGCCTGGATCCCCATTCCCGTTCCCAGATCCCCGTTCCCGTTCCCGGATCCCCATTCCCAGCCCTGGATCCCGATTCCCGTGCCCAGATTCCCATTCTCATGCCCGGATCCCCATTCCCATGCCCGGATCCCCAACTCCCATGTCCAGATCCCCATTCCCGTGCCCAGATCCCCGTTCCCATGCCCAGATCCCAATTCCCAACTCTTGATCCCAACACCTGGATCCCAATTCCCGTGTCCAGATCCCAATTCCCAGCCCAGATCCCAACTCCTGTGCCTGGATCCCAACTCCCAGTCCTGGATCCCAGTTCCTGGCCCAGATCCCAATTCCTGTGCCCGGATCCCCAGTTCCCGTGCCTGGATCCCCATTCCCATGCCCAGATCCCCATTCCCATGCCTGGATCCCAAATCCTAACTCTTGATCCCAACACCTGGATTCCAATTCCCATGCCCGGATCCCCATTCCCGTGCCCGGATCCCCGTTCCCGTGCCCGGATCCCCATGCCCGGATCCCCATTCCCGTGCCCGGATCCCCGTTCCCGTGCCCGGATCCCCATTCCCATGCCCGGATCCCCATTCCCGTGCCCGGATCCCCATCCCCGGATCCCCATTCCCATGCCCGGATCCCCGTTCCCATTCCCGGATCCCGGTTCCGTCGCTCCCCAAAAACCGGAGCAGGCGTTGGAGCCGTGGTTTATCGAGAGAGATCTGATCTGAGCGTGGAGAGAGAGAGAGAGCGCACGGTCCAAAGGGATCCCGGCGTTCCCACCGGGACCCCGACATTCCCATATGGAATTTGGGCAGCCCCACAAAGGGTCCCGACATTCCCACGAGGAATTTGGACATTCCCACGTGGAATTTGGACGTTCCCACGTGGAATTTGGACGTTCCCATGTGGAATTTGGACGTTCCCATGTGGAATTTGGACGTTCCCACGTGGAATTTGGACGTTCCCACATGGAATCCTGGTGTTCCCACGTGGAATCCCGACATTCCCACGTGGAATCCTGGTGTTCCTACAACATCCTGGCGTTCCCACGTGGGATCCCGATGTTCCCACTGGGATCCTGACGTTCCCACGAGAAATCCTGACATTCCCACATGGGGTCCTGGAATTCCCACGTGGAATTTGAACAGTCCCACAAAGGGTCCCGACATTCCCACGAGGAATCCTGACGTTCCCACGTGGAATCCTGATGTTCCCACTGGGATCCCGGCGTTCCCACGTGGGATCCTGACATTCCCACGTGGAATTTGGACAGTCCCACGTGGAATCCTGGTGTTCCTACAGGATCCCGATGTTCCCACACGGAATCCTGACCTTCCCACGTGGAATCCCGATGTTCCCACGTGGAATCCTGACATTCCCACACATTCCCTGACATCCCAGGGATCCCCTGGAATTCCAGCAGGATCCCCCCAAAATTCCACTGAGATATCCCAGAATTCCAGAAAGATCCCCCCAAAATTCCAGTGGGGTCCCCCAAAATTCCAGAGAGAAACAAGGAATAAAACCTGGGAATTTTCCAGCAGGAATTGGAGATGTTGGAATTGGGGCCTTGGGGGATTTTGGGGTCCCCCCCACTGTCGGGGTTTTGGGGTCCGGTGGGATTTTGGGCACTGCCAGGTTTTGGGGCAACTCGGGATTTTGGGGTCCCACCGGAATTTGGGGTCCAACGGGATTAAAGAGAATTTTGGGGTCCTGCGGACTTTGGGGTTCTGTGGAATTTTGGGGTCCCACTGGATTTTGGGGTTTTGTGGGATTTTGGGCACTGCCAGGTTTTGGGGCAACTCAGGATTTTGGGGTCCCACCGGAATTTGGGGTCCAACGGGATTAAAGAGAATTTTGGGGTTCTGCAGGACTTTGGGGTTCTGTGGAATTTTGGGGTCCCACAGGATTTTGGGGTCCTGTGGGATTTGGGCACTGCCAGGTTTTGGGGTTCCATGGGATTTTGGGGTTCTGTGGAATTTAGGGATCCCACAGGATTTTGGGTTTTGTGGGATTTGGGCACTGGCAGGTTTTGGGGTCCCACTGGATTTTGGGGTTCTGTGGGATTTTGGGGTCCCACTGGATTTTGGGGTCCCCTTGACTTTGGGGGTCTCATGGCACTGCCAGGTTTTGGGGTGCCTTCCGATTTTGGGGTCCCACAGGATTTTGGGGTCCTGTGGGATTTTGGGGTCCCATTGAATTTTAGGGTGCTGGGGTGTTTGGGCACTGCCAGGTTTTGGGGTTCTGTGGGATTTTGGGGTCCCATTGGGATTAAAGAGGATTTTGGGGTCCCACTGGATTTTGGGGTCCCACGGGATTTTGAAGTCCGATTGGATTTTAGGGTGCTGGGGTGTTTGGGCACTGCCAGATTTTGGGGTCCCACTGGATTTTGGGGTTCTGTGGGATTTTGGGGTCCCACTGGATTTTGGGGTTTTGTGGGATTTGGGCACTGCCAGGTTTTGGGGTCCCACTGGATTTTGGGGTCCCCTTGGCTTTGGGGGTCTCATGGCACTGCCAGGTTTTGGGGTGCCTTCCGATTTTGGGGTCCCGCTGGATTTTGGGGTTCTGCGGGATTTTGGGGTCCCATTGAATTTCAGGGTGCTGGGGTGTTTGGGCACTGCCAGGTTTTGGGGTCCCACAGGATTTTGGGGTTCTGTGGGATTTTGGGGTTCCATTGGATTTTAGGATCCCGGGGTGTTTGGGCACTGCCAGGTTTTGGGGTTCCACGGGATTTTGGGGGTCCCATTGGGATTAAAGAGGATTTTGGGGTCCCCTTGGCTCTGGGCATCTCGTGGCACTGCCACTGGATTTTGGGGTCCCACTGGATTTTGGGGTCCCATTGGATTTTGGGGTCCCATTGAATTTTAGGGTCCTGGGTTGTTTGGGCCCTGCCAGGTTTTGGGGTCCCAATGGATTTTGGGGTCCCCTTGGCTTTGGGGGTCTCATGGCACTGCCAGGTTTTGGGATGCCTTCCGATTTTGGGGTCCCACAGGATTTTGGTGTTCTGTGGGATTTTGGGGTCCCATTGAATTTTAGGGTGCTGGGGTGTTTGGGCACTGCCAGGTTTTGGGGTTCTGTGGGATTTTGGGGTCCCATTGGGATTAAAGAGGATTTTGGGGTCCCACTGGATATTAGGGTTCTGCGGGATTTTGAAGTCCGATTGGATTTTAGGGTGCTGGGGTGTTTGGGCACTGCCAGATTTTGGGGTCCCACTGGATTTTGGGGTTCTGTGGGATTTTGGGGTCCCACTGGATTTTGGGGTACTGTGGGATTTGGGCACTGCCAGGTTTTGGGGTCCCACTGGGTTTTGGGGGTTTGTGGGATTTTGGGGTGTCACAGGATTTTGGGGTCCCAAAGAATTCTGTGGTTCCCATTGGCTTTGGGGTTCTGTGGGATTTGGGCACTGCCAGGTTTTGGGGTCCCACAGGATTTTGGGGTCCCCTTGGCTTTGGGGGTCTCATGGCACTGCCAGGTTTTGGGATGCCTTCTGATTTTGGGGTCCCCTTGACTTTTGGGTTCTGCGGGATTTTGGGGTCCCATTGGATTTTAGGGTGCTGGGGTGTTTGGGCACTGCCAGGTTTTGGGGTTCCATGGGATTTTGGGGTTCTGTGGGATTTTGGGGTCCCATTGGATTTTAGGGTCCTGGGGGGTTTGGGCACTGCCAGGTTTTGGGGTCCCACAGGATTTTGGGGTCCCCTTGCCTTTGGGGGTCTCATGGCACTGCCAGGTTTTGGGATGCCTTCTGATTTTGGGGTCCCACTGGATTTTGGGGTCCTGTGGGATTTGGGCACTGCCAGATTTTGGGGTCCCACTGGATTTTGGGGTCCTGTGGGATTTTGGGGTCCCATTGGATTTTAGGGTGCTGGGGTGTTTGGGCACTGCCAGGTTTTGGGGTTCTGTGGGATTTTGGGGTTTTGTGGGATTTGGGCACTGCCAGGTTTTGGGGTCCCACTGGATTTTGGGGTTTTGTGGGATTTTGGGGTCCCACAGGGTTTTGGGGTCCTGTGGGATTTTGGGATCCCGATGGATTTTGGGGTCCCCCCCAGCACAGCCAAGTTTTGGGATCCTGTGAGATTTCGGGATCTGGGTGGACTTTGGGGTCCTGTGGGGTTCAGGCACTGCCAGGCTTTGGGTGAAATTTCCAGGATTTTGGGGTCCTGGGGCATTCCAGGTTTCCCTGGAATTTTGGGATCCCATGGAATTTTGGGATCTTCTGGATTTTGAGCTATTTCAGGACTCCGTGAATTTTGGGCACCATTTTTTTCTGGGATATTCCGGGATTTTGGGATCCACTGGATTTTGGGGTCCTGGGGCATTCCAGGATTTTGGGATCCCATGGAATTTTGGGATCCACTGGATTTTGAGCTATTTCAGGACTCCGTGGATTTTGGCCACCGTTATTTTCTGGGATATTTTGGGATCCTCTGGATTTTGGGATCTTGGGGCATTCCAGGCTTCCCTGGGATTTTGGGGATCCCATGGAATTTTGGGATCCACTGGATTTTGGGATCTTGGGGCATTCCAGGTTTCCCCAGGATTTTGGGGTCCTGTGGGATTTTGGGATCCTGGGGCATTCCAGGATTTTGGGATCCCATGGAATTTTGGGATCTGCTGGATTTTGAGCTATTCCAGGACTCCGTGGATTTTGGGCACCATTTTTTCCTGGGATATTCCGGGATCCTCTGGATTTTGGAATCCTGGAACATTCCAGGTTTCCATGGAATTTTGGGATCTTCTGGATTTTGAGCTATTTCAGGACTCCGTGAATTTTGGGCACCATTTTTTTCTGGGATATTCCGGGATTTTGGGGATCCACTGGATTTCAGTTCCCCCCAGATCCCGGGGTTCTGTCCCTCTCTGGATCCCTGGGATCCTTCGGGATGCTCCAGGATTTTCTGGGATGATTTGAAATCCCCCAGGAATTTTTTTTGGGATCCTCTGGGATCCCTCCTGATGCTCTGGGATGCTCCAGGATTTTTTTTGGAATCCCTTAGAATATTCCAGGATTTTTTGGGATCCTCTGGGATCCCTCCTGATGCTCTGGGATGCTCCAGGATTTTCTGAGATCCCTTAGAATATTCCAGGATTTTTTGGGATTCTCCGGGATGCTCCAGGATTTTCTGGAATGCTCCGGGATCCCTTGGGATAATTTGGGATCTCTTGTGACGTTCCAGGATTTTTTTTTGGGATCCTCTGGGGATGCTCCAAGATTTTGTGGGATCTCCTGGAATTCTCCGGGATGACTTGGGATCCTCCAAAATTTTCTGGGATGCTCCAGGATCCTTTGGGATCTCCTGGAATTCTCCAGGATCATCCAAGATTTCCCCAGGACCCTCTGGGATCCGCCAGGTTTCCCTGGGATGCTCCAGGATCCTTTGGGATCTCCTGGAATTCTCCAGGATTCCTTGGGATGATTTCGGATCCTCCAGAGCTCCCCAGGATCCTCTGGGATTTCCTGGAATTCTTCAGGATCTTCCAGGATTCCCCAGGATCCTCTGGGATGCTCCAGGATCCATTGGGACCTTCTGGGCTGCTCCAGGATTACCCTGGAATTCTCCAGGACACCCCAGGATTTCCTGGAATGATTTGGGAACCTCCAGGATTCTCCGGAATTCTCCAGGATTCCCCTGGAATTCTCCAGGACACTCCAGGATCCCTTGGGACCCTCTGGGTTCCTTCAGGATTCTCTGGAATTCTCCAGGATCCTCCAGGATTTCCTGGGATGATTTGGGAACCTCCAGGATTCTCCGGAATTTTCCAGGATTTCCTGGGATGATTTAGGAACCTCCAGGATTCTCTGGAATTCTCCAGGACACTCCAGGATTCCCTGGGGTGATTTTTGATCTTTCAAGATTCCTTGGAACCCTCTGGGTTCCTCCAGGATTTAGGATCCTCCAGGATTCCCCTGGAATTCTCCAGGATCCTCCAGGATTTCCTGGGATGATTTAGGAACCTCCAGGATTCTCTGGAATTCTCCGGGATGCTCCAGGATCCCTTGGGACCCTTTGGAATCCTCCAGGATCCCCTGGGATGCTCCAGGATCCTCCAGGATTCTCTGGAATTCTCCAGGATCCTCCAGGATTCCCCTGGAATCCTCCAGGACACCCAAAATTTCCTGGAATGATTTCAGAACCTCCAGGATTTCTCTGGAATTCTCCAGGAACCTCCAGGATTCCCCTGGAATTCTCCAGGACACCCCAAGATTTCCTGGAATGATTTAAGAACCTCCAGGATTCCCTTGGAATTCTCCAGGATGTCCCAGGATGATTTTGGATCCCCCAGGATTCCCCTGGGATGATTTGGAAACCTCCAGGATTCTCTGGAATTCTCCAGAATTCCCGGAATTCCCGGAACCCCCCAGGTTTCTGTGCCAAGCAAGACGACTCACTCAGGGCTTCCTTCCCTTTTTTTTGTTTTTTTTTTTTTGTGACCCCATATTTTCTTTTGGGATCCCGTTTTTGTTGTTTTGGGATCCCATTTTTGTCTTTTTTGGGATCCCATTTGTTTTTCGGGATCCCAATTTTGTCATTTTGGGGATCCCATTTTTGTCTTTTTGAGATCCCATTTTTGTCTTTTTGGGATCCCATTTTTGTCATTTTGGGATCCCATTTTTGTCCTTTTGGGATCCCATTTTTGTCTTTTTCGGATCCCATTTTTCCTTTGGGGATCCCATTTTTGTTGTTTTTGGGATCCCATTTTTGTCTTTTTGGGATCCCGTTTGTCCTTTGGGGATCCCATTTTTGGGATCCCATTTTTGTCTTTTTTAGGATCCCATTTTTGTCTCTTTTGGGATCCCATTTTTGTCTTTTTTAGGATCCCATTTTTGTCTTTTTGGGATCCCATTTTTGTCTTTTTGGGATCCCATTTTTGTCTTTTTTGGGATCCCATTTTTGTCTTTTTCGGATCCCGTTTGTCCTTTTGGGATCCCATTTTTGGGATCCCATTTTTGTCTTTTTGGGATCCCATTTTTGTCATTTTTCCGGGATTCCGTCCCCATTTCCTTTAGGACACGGCCGGGTCCTTGGGCGCGGGGGGCGGGAGCAGCGCGGGATCCTCGGGATAATCCTCGGGATAATCCTCGGGATATTCCTCCGGATATTCTTCCGGATATTCCTCGGGATATTCCTCGGGATACTCCTCGGGATACTCGTCCCCATCCGGGAAGCTCGGGGGGCCCTCGCCCAGCTCCAGGAAAACCGGGAGATCCCCGGAGCCGACGTCGACGGCGCTGGAATCCACCAGGAACAGCGGCTGGACCGTGCAGGGAACGAGCTGCTTCCCTGGAAAAATGGGAATTAAATTGGGAATTTGGGATAATCCACCAGGAACAGCGGCTGCACCGTGCAGGGAACGAGCTGCTTCCCTGGAAAAATGGGAATTTGGGAATTTGGGATAATCCACCAGGAACAGCGGCTGGACCGTGCAGGGCACCAGCTGCTTCCCTGGAAAAATGGGAATTTGGGAATTTGGGATAAATGGGAATTTGGGATAATCCACCAGGAACAGCGGCTGGACGGTGCAGGGAACGAGCTGCTTCCCTGGAAAAATGGGAATTTGGGAATGTGGGATAAATGGGAATTTGGGATAATCCACCAGGAACAGCGGCTGGACGGTGCAGGGCACCAGCTGCTTCCCTGGAAAAATGGGAATTTGGGATAAATGGGGATTTGGGATTGGGATAATCCACCAGGAACAGGGATTGGATGGTGCAGGGCACCAGCTGCTTCCCTGGAAAATGGGAATTGATTGGGAATTTGGGATAAGTGGGAATTTGGGATAATCCACCAGGAACAGGGGTTGGATGGTGCAGGGAATGAGCTGGTTCCCTGGAAAAATGGGAATTAAATTGGGATAAACGGGAATTTGGGATAAATGGGAATTTTGGATAAATGGGAATTTGGAATAATCCACCAGGAACGAGCTGCTTCCCTGGAAACAATGGGAATTGATTGGGAATTTGGGATAAATGGGAATTTGGGATAAATGGGAATTTGGGATAATCCACCAGGAACAGCGGCTGGACCGTGCAGGGAACGAGCTGCTTCCCTGGAAAAATGGGAATTGATTGGGAATTTGGGAATGTGGGATTGGGATAATCCACCAGGAACAGGAATTGGACCGTGCAGGGCACGAGCTGCTTCCCTGGAAAAATGGGAATTCAATTGGGAATTTGGGATAAATGGGAATTTGGGATAATCCACCAGGAACAGCGGCTGGACGGTGCAGGGAACGAGCTGCTTCCCTGGAAAAACGGGAATTAAATTGGGAATTTGGGATAATCCACCAGGAACAGGGGCTGGACCGTGCAGGGAACGAGCTGCTTCCCTGGAAAAATGGGAATTTGGGAATTCAATTGGGATAAATGGGAATTTGGGATAATCCACCAGGAACAGGGATTGGACCATGCAGGGCACGAGCTGCTTCCCTGGAAAAATGGGAATTTGGGAATTTGGGAATTTGGGATAATCCACCAGGAACAGCGGCTGGACGGTGCAGGGAACGAGCTGCTTCCCTGGAAACAATGGGAATTTGGGATAAATGGGGATTTGGGATAAATGGGAATTTGGGATAATCCACCAGGAACGAGCTGCTTCCCTGGAAAAATGGGAATTTGGGATAAATGGGAATTTGGGATAATCCACCAGGAACGAGCTGCTTCCCTGGAAAAATGGGAATTTGGGATAAATTGGGAATTTGGGATTGGGAATTTGAGAGTGAGAATTTGAGATTTGGATTGGAATAAATGGGATTGGGAGCGCGGGATTGGGAATGTGGGATTTGGATTGGGATAAATGGGATTGGGATTGGGAATGTGGGATTGGGATAACCCACTGTGCAGGGAACGAGCTGCTTCCCTGGAAAATTGGGAATTTGGGATAAATGGGAATTTGGGATTGGGATAATCCACCAGGAACGAGCTGCTTCCCTGGAACAATGGGAATTTGGGAATTTGGGATAAATGGGAATTTGGGATAATCCACCAGGAACGAGCTGCTTCCCTGGAAAAATGGGAATTTGGGATAAATGGGAATTTGGGATAATCCACCAGGAAGAGCGGCTGGACCGTGCAGGGAACGAGCTGCTTCCCTGGAAAAATGGGAATTTGGGGATTTGGGAAATTGGGAATGTGGGATTGGGAGTTTGGAATTATGAGATTGGGATAATCCACTGTCCAGGGCAGCAGCTGCTTCCCAAAATTCCCGTTGGGATACCGGAGTTGCCCATTCCCAAATATCCCATGAGATCCCAAAAACCCAAAATTCCCATTGGGATTCTGGAATTGCAACTATACCCCAAAAACCCCAAATTCCCAAAATGCCCATGGAATACCTGAGTCCCCCCATTCCCAAAAACCCCAAAATTCCCGAATTTCCCATGGGATACCAGAGTCCACCATTCCCAAAATTCCCAAAATTCCTGAATTTCCCATGGAATACCCGAGTCCCCCATTCCCAAATGCCAAATATCCCAAAATTCCCAAATTTCCCGAATTTCCCATGGAATACCTGAGTCCCCCATTCCCAAAATTCCCCAAATTCCTGAATTTCCCATGGAATACCCAAGTCCCCCATTCCCAAATGCCAAATATCCCAAAATTCCCAAACTTCCCATGGAATACCTGAGTCCCCCATTCCCAAAAACCCCAAAAATTCCCAAAATTCCCGAATTTCCCATGGAATACCCGAGTCCCCCATTCCCAAAAACCCCAAAATTCCCAAATTTCCCATGGGATACCCGAGTCCCCCATTCCCAAAAACCCCCAAATTCCCAAAATTCCCATAGAACACCGGAGTCCCCCATTCCCAAAAACCCCCAAATTCCCAAATTTCCCATGGAATACCCGAGTCCACCATTCCTAAAATCCCAAAAATTCCCAAATTTCCCATGGAATACCCGAGTCCCCCATTCCCAAATATCCCCAAAAATTCCCAAAATTCCCAAATTTCCCATGGAATACCCGAGTCCCCCATTCCCAAAAATTCCCAAAATTCCCAAATTTCCCATGGGATACCCGAGTCCCCCATTCCCAAAAACCCCCAAAATTCTCGAATTTCCCACGGAATATCCGAGTCCCCCACTCCCAAAAATTCCCAAATATCCCAAAATTGCCAAATTTCCCATAGAATACCTGAGTCCCCCATTCCCAAATGCCAAACTTCCCAAAATTCCCAAATTCCCCATGGGATACCTGAGTCCCCCATTCCCAAAAATTCCCAAATTTCCCATGGAATACCAGAGTTCTCCATTCCCAAAAACCCCAAAATTCCTGAATTTCCCATGGAATACCCAAGTCCCCCATTCCTAAAATCCCAAAAATTCCCAAATTTCCCATGGTATACCCGAGTCCCCCATTCCCAAAATTCCCAAATTTCCCATGGAATACCCGAGTCCCCCATTCCCAAATATCCCCAAAAATTCCCAAAATTCCCGAATTTCCCCTGGAATACCGGAGTCCCCCGCGCCGGGCTCGGTCTCCGTTGGTTTCTGCTGCTCCTGGTTGGAGAGGAGATCCTGGATCTGCCGGAATTCCGGGAATTATTCCCGCCCATCCCGAGGGTTTTGGGGTTTCAAAGGGATCCCAAACTCGGCCCCTGCTCATCCTGGAAATGATCCCGGAGAGGAAAATCCCGGGAATGGGGCGGGGGCGGCGCCAAAATCCCGGGAGAGCCGGGAATGGTCCTGGAGCGGATCCCGGTCCTGATCCCAATCCCAATCCCAATCCCTGATCCCAAACTTGATCCCAATCCCAATCCCAATCCCTGATACCAATCCTTTATCCCAGACTTGATCCCGATTCCTGATCCCAATCCCAATCCTGATCCTTTATCCCAGACTTGATCCCAATCCCAATCCCTGATCCCAATCCTAATCCCTGATCCCAATCCCAATCCCAATCCCAATCCCATTCCAGATCCCAATCGTAATCCCTGATCCCGACCTCAATCCTGATCCTTTATCCCAGACTTGATCCCAATCCCAATCCCTGATCCCAATCCTAATCCCAATCCCAATCCCAATCCTTTATCCCAAACTTGATCCCAATCCCAATCCCGATCCTTTATCCCAAACTTGATCCTGATCCCAATCCCAATCCCAATCCTAATTCCTGATCACAATTCCAATTCTGATCCCAATCCCAATTCTGATCCCAATCCCAATCCCAATCCCGATCCTTTATCCCAGACTTGATCCCAATCCCATCCTCAACCGCAATCCCAGCCCTGATCCCAATACCAATCCTGATCCCAATCCCAATCCTGATCCTTTATCCCAGACTTGATCCCAATCCCGATCCTTTATCCCAATCTTGATCCCAATCTTGATCCCAATCCCAATCCCATCCTCAACCGCAATCCCAGCCCTGATCCTGATCCCAATCCCAAATCCCAATCCCAATCTGATCCCAATCCCAATCTGATCCCAATCCCAGCCTGATCCCAATCCCAATTTCAATCCCAATCCTCATCGTGGCACTGAACCCAGCCTTAGTCCCAATCCCAATCCCGATTCCAATTCCAATCCCAACCCAAATCCCAGCCCTAATTCCGATTCAAATCCCTGATCCCAATCCTGATTCCAATCCCAATCCTGATCCCAATCCCAGCTCCATTCCTGATCCCGGCTCCAATCCCAATCCTGATCCCAATCCCAGGCCTCAACCTGATCCCAGCCCCAATCCCGATCCTGATCCCAATCCTGATCCTAATTCCAGCCTGATCCCAATCCCAGCCCCAATCCCAATCCCAATTCCAGCCCGGATCCCAATCCCAATCCCAATCCCAGCTCCAATCCCAATCCCATTGAGATCCCAACCCCAACCCCAATCCCAGGTTTAATCTTGATCCCAATCCCAGCCCTGATCGCAATCCCAGATTGGTCTTGGTCCCAATCCCAACCCCAACCCCAATCCCAACCCCAATCCCAATCCCAATCCCAATCCGAGCCCCTATCCCAGTTCCAGCTTTGATCCCAATCCCAGCCCTAATTCCCAACCCCTGCTCCAATCCCAGCCCTGATCTTGATCCCAATCCCAGACTGATCCCAATCCCAATCCCATTGAGATCGCAATCCCAATCCCAATCCCATCCCAAACCAATCCCATCCCAATCCCAATCCAATCCCAATCCCAGTCCCGATCCCATCCCACACCAATCCCATCCCAATCCCAATCTCATCCCATCATCAATCCCAATCCCATCCCAATCCAATCCCAATCCCATCCCAATCCCAATCCAATCCCAATCCCAATCCCGATCCCAGCCCTAATCCCAATCCAATCCCAATTCAAACTCCAATCCCAATCCCAAACCCAATCCTGATCCGAATCCAAATCCCAATCCCAACCCCATCCCATCCCAATCCAATCCCTGATCCCAAATCCAATCCAATCCCAATCCAATCCAATCCCATCCCAATCCCAATCCCAATCCCAATCCCAATCCTATTCCTGATCCCATTCCCAATCCCAATCCTGATCCCAATCCCGATCCCAATCCCATCCCAATCCCGATCCCAGCCCTAATCCCAATCCAATCCCAATTCAAACTCCAATCCCAATCCCATCCCAATCCCATCCCAATCCCATCCCAATCCCATCCCAATCCAATCCCAATCCCAATCCCAATCCCAATCCCATCCCAATCCCAATCCCAATCCAATCCCAATCCCATCCCAATCCCAATCCCAATCCAATCCCAATCCCATCCCAATCCCATCCCAATCCCAATCCCATCCCATCCCAATCCCAATCCCAATCCCATCCCAATCCCAATCCCATCCCAATCCCAATCCCAATCCCATCCCAATCCCATCCCAATCCCAGCCCCAATCCCAGTTCCCATCCCAATCCCAATCCCATCCCAATCCCAATCCCAATCCCATCCCAATCCCATCCCATCCCAATCCCAATCCAATCCCTGATCCCAAATCCAATCCAATCCAATCCCAATCCCATCCCATCCCAAGCCAATCCCAATCCCATCCCAATCCAATCCCAATCCCATCCCAATCCCAATCCCAATCCCAATCCCAATCCCAATCCCATCCCAATGCAATCCCAATCCCATCCCAATCCCAATCCCAATCCCAATCCCAATCCCATTATTTCCCCCTTTGGGTGCCCAAATGGGAATCCCAAGGGCTGGAAAATTCAGGATTTGCCCTTTTTGGGGTCATTATGGGGTCTGAGAATCCCCAAAAATTCCCCAAAAATTCCCAAAAATTCCCAAAAAATTCCCCAAAATTCCCAAAAATTCCCAAAGTGCCCAAGAATTCCCAAAATTCCCAAAATTTTGGGATTTTGGGCTCACGCTGGCCAGGCTGCTGTCCAGGTCCGGCAGGGTCACGTCCGGCACCGGCACCGAGGGGCTGAAGAGCTGCCGGGAAAAACGGGAATGAGAGCGGGAATGCCGGAATTCCCGGGAAATACCAGCCCAAAAAATGGGAATTATTGGGAAATCCTGGGAAATCCCAGACCAAAAAATGGGAATTATTGGGAAATCCCAGGAAATCCCACAGAAAAATGGGAATTACTGGGAAATTCCAGGAAATTCCAGCCCCAAAATTGGAATTATTGGGAAATCCCACACCCAAAAATGGGAATTATTGCGAAATCCTGGGAAATCCCACAGAAAAATGGGAATTATCAGGAAATCCTAGGAAATTCCAGAAAAAAAAAAAGGGAATTATTGGGAAATTCCAGGAAATTCCAAACCCAAAATGGGAGTTATTGGAAATTCCCAGGAAATCCCACACCCAAAATGGGAATTCCTGGGAAATCCTGACCTGGGATTTTTTTCTGGGAATTTTTGGGAATTTTTTGGGGTTTTTTTTCCAGGGATTTTGGTATTTTTGGGAATTCTCACATCGAGCAGAGACAGATTTATCCTGGGAATTCCCATTGGGCATTGGGAATTTTGGGAATTGGAGATTTCAAGAATTCCCAGTTGGAATTTTTGGGATTTTTTTCTGGGAATTTTTTGGAATTTTTTTGGGGTTTTTTTCCAGGAATTTTGGGGAATTTTTTTTTTTTTTTTTTTTTTTTTCCAGGGATTTTGGTATTTTTGGGAATTCTCAGGTTGAGCAGGGACGGATTTATGCTGGGAATTCCCAATGGGAATGGGTTTTTTGGGAATTCCCATTGGGCATTGGGAATTTTGGGAATTGGAGATTTTGGGAGTTCCCAGTTGGAATTTTTGGGATTTTTTTCTGGGAATTTTTGGGGTTTTTTTTCCAGGAATTTTGGTATTTTTGGGAATTCTCACATCGAGCAGGGGCGGATTTATCCTGAGAATTCCCACTGGGAATGGGGCGGGAATTCCCAGTGGCCGTTGGAAATTTTTGGGATTTTGGGAGTTCCCGTTTGTGATTTTTGGGAATTTTTTCCAGGAATTTTTTTCCGGGAATTTTTTGGGAATGTTTTGGGGCGCACTCACATCGAGCAGGGACAGATTTATCCTGGGAATGGGCCGCGTATTCCCAGTGGGCGTTGGAAATTTTTGGGATTTTGGGAGACCCCATTTGTGATTTTTGGGAATTTTTTCAGGGAATTTTTTCCGGGAATTTTTTCTGGGAATTTTTTCCGGGAATTTTTTCCGGGAATGTTTTCCGGGCACACTCACGTCGAGCAGGGATGGATTTATCCTGGGAATGGGCCGGGAATTCCCAGTGGGCTTTGGAAATTTTTGGGATTTTGGGAGTCCCCATTTGTGATTTTTGGGAATTTTTTCCAGGAATTTTTTCTGGGAATTTTTTCTGGGAACGTTTTCCCAGCACACTCACATCGAGCAGGGATGGATTTATCCTTGGAATGGGCCGGGAATTTTCAGTGGGCGTTGGAGATTTTTGGGAGTTCCCATTTGGGATTTTTGGGAATTTTTTCCTGGAATTTTTTCCGGGAATTTTTTTCCTGGAATTTTTGGGAATGTTTTCCCGGCACACTCACGTCGAGCAGGGCGCTGTCCATGCTGAAGCCGTGCGTGCTCAGCAGCGCCTGCAGATTGTCCAGGCTCGAGTCGATCGTGTCCAGGTGCTCGTTCAGCTCCGACCTGGAAACCCCGATAAACAACGGCAACAGGAACCATAAACAACGGCCCGAATGGGAAACAACGGGAATGAGAAACAACGGGAATGTTAAACAACGGCAACAGAAACCATAAACAACGGCCAGAATGAGAAACAACAACAGGAATGAGAAACGGCAACAGTGGGAACGATAAACAACAGCAGGAATTATAAATAACGGGAATGATAAACAACAGTGGGAGCGATAAACAACAGAGGGAATGATAAATAACGGGAATGAGAAACAACAGTGGGAATGATAAACAACGGCATGAATGATAAATATCAGTGAGAATGATAAATAATGGCAATGTTAAACAACAGCGAGAATGATAAACAACGGGAATGATAAACAACAGCCGGAATGAGAAACAACAGCGGAATGATAAACAACGGGAATGATAAACAACATAGAGAATGATAAACAACAGCGAGAATGAGAAACAATGGGAATGATAAACAACAGCGGGAATGATAAACAACAACAACAGGTATGAAAAATAACAGTGGGAATGATAAACAACAGCAGGAATGATAAACAACAGCCGGAATGATAAACGGCAACCATGGAAATGATAAACAACAGCGGCAATGAGAAATGGCAACAATGGGAATGAGAAACAACAGCGGGAATGATAAATGGCAACAATGGGAATGATAAACAACAGCAGGAATGAGAAACAACAGCGGGAATGACAAACAATGGGAATGATAAACAACGGTGGGAATGATAAACAACAGCGGGAATGATAAACAACAGTGGGAGTGATAAACAACAGCAGGAATGATAAACAACAGCCGGAATGATAAACGGCAACCATGGAAATGATAAACAACAGCGGGAATGAGAAATGGCAACAATGGGAATGATAAACAACAGCGGGAATGATAAACAACGGTGGGAATGAGCAACAACGGGAGTGATAAACAAAAAAGGGAATTATAAATAGTGGGAATGATAAACAACAATGGGAATGATAAACAACAGAGGCAATGATAAATAACGGGAATGCGAAACAACAGAGGGAATGAGAAACAACAATGGGAATGATAAACAACAGCGGGAATGAGAAACAACAACAGCAACGGGAATGATAAACAACGGCGGAATGAGAAACAATGGGAATGATAAACAACAGAGAGAATGATAAACAACAGCGAGAATGAGAAACAATGGGAATGATAAACAACAGCGGGATTGATAAACAACAGTGGGAACGATAAATAATGGGAATGTTAAACAACAGCGAGAATGATAAACAACAGCAGGAATGATAAACAACAGCGGGAATGATAAACAACAATGGGAATTATAAATAACAGGAATGTTAAACAACAGCGGGAATGAGAAACAGCAACGGGAATGAGAAACAACAGCGGGAATGAGCAACGGCAACAATGGGAATGATAAACAACAGCAGTGGGAATGATAATCAACAGCGGGAATGGTAAACAACAGCGGGAATGATAAGCAACAATAGCGGGAATGACAAACAATGGGAATGATAAACAACAGCAGGAATGATAAACAACAGCGGGAATGATAAACAATGGGAATGATAAACAACAGCGGGAATGAGAAACAATGGGAATGAGAAACAACAGCGGGAATGAGAAACAATGGGAATGAGAAACAACAGCGGGAATGATAAATAACGGGAATTTAAACAACAGCGGGAACAACAACGGCAACAGAAACTGGAATGAGAAACAACAGCGGGAATGAGAAACAATGGGAATGGTAAACAACAGAGAGAATGATAAACAACAGCGGGAATGATAAACAACAGCGGGAATGATAAATAATGGGAATGAGAAACAACAGCGAGAATGAGAAACAACACCGGAATGATAAACAACAGAGGCAATGATAAATAACGGGAATGCGAAACAACAGAGGGAATGAGAAACAACAGCGGGAATGATAAACAATGGGAATTATAAACAACAGCGGGAATGATAAATAACAGCGGGAATGATAAAGAATGGAAATGATAAACAACAGCGAGAATGATAAACGACAGCGGGAATGATAAACAACAGCGGGAATGAAAAACAGCAACAGCAGGAATGATAAATAACGGGAATGAACAATGATGGGAATGATAAATAACAGCAGCAGGAATAAACGACAGCAACAACGGGAATGATAAACAACAACAGCGGGAATGATAAACAACAGTGGGAAGGAAAAACAATGGGAATGGTAAACAACAACGGGAACGATAAAAAAACAGCGGGAATGATAAACAACGGGAATGACAAACAATAACGGAATGATAAACAACAGTGGGAATGAAAAACAGCGGGAATGAGAAACAACAACAGCAGAAATGAGAAACGGCAACAATGGAAATGATAAACAACAGCGGGAATGATAAACAACAGTGAGAATGATAAACAACAGCGGGAACGAGCAACAGCGGGAACGATAAACAACCGTGGGAATGATAATCAACAACAACAGGTATGAGAAATAACAGCGGGAATGATAAACAACAGCGGGATTGATAAACAACAGTGGGAACGATAAATAATGGGAATGTTAAACAACAGCGAGAATGATAAACAACAGCAGGAATTATAAATAACGGGAATGATAAAAAACAATGGGAATGATAAACAACAGAAGGAATGAGAAACAACGGGAATGAGAAACAACAGCGGGAATGAGAAACAACAGCGGGAATGATAACAGAGGAAATGATAAATAACAGGAATGATAAAACAATGGCGGGAATGAGAAACAGCAACAACGGGAATGATAAACAACAGCTAGAATGATAAACAACAGCGGGAATTTTGGGAATTCCTCCCCATTCCCGCTTTTCCCCAGCTGGGAATTCCAGGAATTTTGGGAATGTCAGGAATTCTGCCCCACTCTCACTTTTCCTGAGCCGGGATCTCAAAGAATTCCGGCCCACTCCAGTTTTTGCCAAGCGGGGAATTCTGGGAATTCTGAGATTTTTGGGAATTCCTCCCTGTTCCCGCTTTCCCTGAGGTGGGAATTCTGGGAATTTTGGGAATTCTGGGAATTCCTGCTTTCCCCAAGCTGGGAACTTTGAGAATTCCTTCCCATTTGAACTTTCCCCAAGCTGGGAATTAATTTGGTGAATTTTGGGAATTCTGGGAATTCCCACTTTTCCCGAGCTGGGAATTAATTTTGGGAATTCCTCCCCATTCCCGCTTTCCCCGAGCTGGGAATTCTGTGAATTTTGGGAATTCTGGGAATTCCTCCTCCATTCCCACTTTCCCCAAGCTGGGAATTTTGGGTATTTTGGGAATTCCATCCAAATCCCACTTTCCCCAAGCTGGGAATTCTGGGAATTTTGGGAATTCTGACTTTCCCCAAGCTGGGAATTTTGGGAGTTTCTCCCCATTTGAACTTTCCCCAAACTGGGAATTAATTCTGGGAATTTTGGGAATTCCTCCCCATTCCCGCTTTCCCCAAGCTGGGAATTCTGGGAATTTTGGGAATTCTGGGAATTCCTCCCCATTCGAACTTTGCCCAAGCTGGCAATTAATTCCATTAATTTTGGGAATTCCTCCGGATTCCCGCTTTCCCCGAGCTGGGAATTGTGTGAGTTTTGGGAATTCTGACTTTCCCCAAGCTGGAAATTTTGGGAATTTCTCCCCATTCGAACTTTCCCCGAGCTGGGAATTCTGAAAATTTTGGGAATTCCTCCCCATTCCCACTTTTCCCGAGCTGGGAATCCTGGGAATTTTTGGAATTCCTCCCCATTTGAACTTTCTTTGAGCTGGGAATTCTGGAATTTTGGGAATTTTGGGAATTCCTTCCCATTCGAACTTTGCCCAAGCTGGGAATTAATTCTGTGAATTTTGGGAATTCCTCCCCATTCCCGCTTTCCCCAAGCTGGGAATTTTGGGAATTTTGGGAATTCCTCCCCATTCCCACTTTCCCCAAGCTGGGAATTTTGGGAATTCCAAGAATTTTGGGAATTCCTCCCCGTTCGAACTTTCCCCGAGCTGGGAATTAATTCTGGGAATTTTGGGAATTCTGGGAATTCCAGCGTTCCCCGAGCTGGGAATTTTGGGAATTTTGGGAATTCCTCCCCATTCCCGCTTTCCCCAAGCTGGGAATTGTTTGAATTTTGGGAATTCTGACTTTCCCTGAACTGGGAATTTTGGGAATTCCTCCCCATTCGAACTTTCCTGAAGCTGGGAATTTTGGGAATTCCTCCCCATTCCCGCTTTCCCCGAGCTGGGAATTTTGGGAATTTCGGGAATTCCTCCCCATTCCCGCTTTTCCTGAGCTGAGAATCCTGGGAATTTTTGGAATTCCTCCCCATTCCCGCTTTTCCTGAGCTGGGAATTCTGGGAATTTTGGGAATTCCAGGAATTCCTCCCCATTCCCATTTTCCCTGAGCTGGAATTTCGGGAATTTTGGGAATTCTGACTTTCCCTGAGCTAGAAATGTTGGGAATTTTGGGAATTCCTCCCCATTCCCGCTTTCCCCGAGCTGGGAATTCTGGGAATTCCATCCAAATCCCACTTTCCCCAAGCTGGGAATTCTGGGAATTTTGGGAATTCCGGGAATTCTGACTTTCCCCGAGCTGGGAATTCTGGGAATTCCATCCAAATCCCACTTTCCCCAAGCTGGGAATTCTGGGAATTTTGGGAATTCCTCCTCCATTCCCGCTTTCCCCGAGCTGGGAACTTCGGGAATTTTGGGAACTGTGGGAATTTTGGGAATTCCTCCCCGTTTGAACTTTCCCAAGCTCGGAATTCTGTGAATTTTGGGAATTCCGGGAATTCCTGCTTTCCCTGAGCTGGGAATTTTGGGAATTCCTCCCCATTCGAACTTTCCCCAAGCTGGGAATTTTGGGAATTCTGGGAATTCCAGCGTTCCCCGAGCTGGGAATTTTGGGAATTCCTTCCCACTTGACCTTTCCCCGAGCTGGGAATTCCGGGAATTTTGGGAATTCTGGGAATTCCCACTTTTCCCAAGCTGGGAATCCTGGGAATTTTTGGAATTCCTCCCCATTCGAACTTTCTTTGAGCTGGGAATTCCAGGAATTCTTCTCTGCCTCTGCTTTTTCCTGAGCTGGAAACTCCTGAAATTCCAGGGATTTCTCCCCCATTCCCGCTTTCCCCGAGCTGGGAACTTTGGGAATTTTGGGAATGTTGGGAATTTTGGGAATTCCGGGGGGTCTCTCACTTGTCGAGGCAGGCGACGCTCAGGCACTTTTCCGGGGGCTGGGGGGTCCCGGCGGCGCCTCCGGGTTCGTTTTCCCGCAGGATGGAGTCGATGAAGGTGGACGGGGACAGCGGCGTCTCGGAATTATTCCCGGAATTCCCGGAATTCCCGGAATTCCCGGAATTATTCCCGGAATTCCCGGCGCCCTTGGGCTCCTCCCCCTGCGGGCTCCGGGCGGGGCTGGGCGGCTCCTCCTTGATCCGGATGGGCGGGCTGCTCCTGGGAAAAATGGGGAAAAATATGGGAAAAATAATGAGAAAAATATTTGGGAAAAATGGTGGGAAAACGGGAAAGCAATGGGAAAAAATGGGGAAAATACTGAGGAAAACGATGGGGAAAAAAATGGGAAAAAAATTTGGGAAAATGTTGGGAAAATAATGGGAAAAATATTGGGTAAAATGAAGAAAATTATGGGAAAACAATGGGAAAAATAATGGAAAAATTGGAAAAATGGGAATGGAGAAAACGGGAAAAATAATGGGAAAAATTATGGGAAAAACAATGGGGAAAATGATAGCAAAACAATGGGAAAAATAATGGGAAAAATACTGGGGAAAAAATGGGGAAAAAATGGGGAAAATATTGGGGAAAATTGGGGAAAATTATGGGAAAAATGGGAAAAATGGGAATGGAGAAAATTGGAACAACTATGGGAAAAAAAAGGAGGAAAATAGGGAAATTAATGGAAAAATAATGGGAAAATAATGGGAAAATGGGGAAAGTGGGAGTGGGGAAAAATGGGAATGGGAAAAATAATGGGGAAAATAATGGGAAAAAATTGGGAAAAAATAATGGGAAAAAATGGGAAAAAAGACGGGGAAAATAATGGGAATAATAAGGGGAAAAATGGGAAAATAATGGGGAAAATAATGGAAAAATAATGAGAAAATAATGGGAAAATAATGGGAAAATAATGGGGAAAACTGGACAAATAGAAATGGAGAAAATGGGAAAATTAATGGGAAAATAATGGGAAAAATAATGGGAAAATAATGGAAAAGGAAATGGGAAAAATAGGAAACGAAATGGAAAAATAATGGGAAAATAATGGGAAAATGGGGAAAGTGGGAATGGGGAACAATGGGAAAAATGGGAAAAAATGGGGAAAAAATTGGAAAAATGGGAAAATAATGGGGAAAATAATGGAAAAATTAATGGGAAAAATGGGGAAAATAATGGGAATAAATGGGGAAAATAATGGAAAATTAATTGGAAAATAATGTGAAAAATAATGGGGAAATAATGGGAACAATAATGGGAAAAACAATAGGAAAAATAATGGGGAAAATGGGAAAAGTGGGGAAAATAATTGGAAAAACAGGAAAAATAACGGGAAAGGAGAAAGTAGGAATGGGAAAAGTGAGAAAAATAATTGGAAAAGGAAATGGGAAAAATAATGGGAAAAGGAAATGGGAATGGGAAATGGGAAAAGTGGGAAAAATAATGGGGAAATAATGGGAAAAATGGGAAAAGTAATGGAAAAAGTAATGGGGAAAATGATGGGAAAAACAACAGGCAAAATACTGGAAAATTAATGGGAAAATGGGAAAAAATAATGGGAAAAGCATTGCGAGAAATAATGGGAAAATAATGGGAAAAATAATAGGAAAAGTGGGAATGGGAAAATGGGAAAAATAACTGGAAAAATATTTGGAAAAATACCGGGAGAAATGGGGAAAAGTCAGAGGAAAACAATGGGAAAAACGGGGGAAATAATGAGAAAACCAGGAAAAAAAAGGGAAAATAATGGGAAAGGGAAATGGGGGAAATGGGAATGGGGAAAATGGGAAAAAGAATGGGAAAAATGATGGGAAAAATGATGGGAAGAGAAATGGGAAAAATGATGGGAGAAATGAGAAAAGTGGAAAAATAATGGGAAAAAATAGGAAAAGGAAATCGAGAGAATAATTGGAAAAATAATGGGGAAAAGAATGGGAAAAAAGGGAATGGGAATTGGGAAAAATGGGAATGGGGAAAACAGGAATGGGACAA
>NW_026992968.1:0-23887 GCF_028769735.1 Zonotrichia leucophrys gambelii
CTGCGTGGGCCCAAAGGACGCAGGGCTTTAGCAGCTGAAGATGAGGCAGCGTGGGGCCAGGGGGCCAAGAAGGCCAAGGGCACGGTGGCTGTGCCAGCAGCAGTGGGGCAGCAGGAGCAGGGCAGTGAGCGTGGCCTGTGCTGGGCAGCGCCGCGGCCACAGCTGGAGTGCTGTGTGCAGCTGTGGGCCCTGGGAAGCAGAGAGTCATTGAGGGGCTGCAGCGTGTGCACAGAAGGACAGGGGAGCTGGGCAAGGGGGTGGAGCACAAGGCCAGTGAGGAGGCGCTGAGGGAGCTTCAGCCTGGACAATGGGAGGCTCTTGAGACACCTCCAGGCACAATTCTGGCAATCCCCTCATGACAGTGCTCAACACAAGGGCTGTTTCAGTGCCAAACATCCCCTCACTGCATCCAAGGGCTTTAGACTCTGGAGTGGGTGACACTTCCATCTTGTGGTTTGTTGGCTCCTTGGTTTGCAAGCACAAGATAGGCTGTTCATTTTCCTGTATATCCAGCAAGCAAAGATGCTTCTGCACAGCGTTTCCTGCTGTCTCCTGCCCTGGATGGGATTCTGATCCAGTTTTAGTTTTCCACATCTGCAGCAGCAATAGCAAAGGCATTGCTGTCGCTTTCATTGTTTTCCATTTCAGTGTTTCAAGAACTGAAAGGTCCATTTTTCTGAGATAACCTTGCTTGCTGACATTAGCCAGGCAGAAGAATCAACTTCATATCCATCTAGAGTGCTGTTGAATTGACCCATTTTAATTTCGTGGCTGTAACTTAGAACCCCTCTGTCGCTATGAAATGCTATGACCTTTTCCTTAGAATATGTGGTGATGGATGTGAAAAGCAATGAGGTTCTACATGATAGGTACCGGGCTGTCCCTCATGCTTCTCTCTTGCCACAGATGACAGAAGCAAGAGCCGTCTCTCCCCTGGCTCCCGCTGCTCCTGGAGAAGAAGCCAAAGAGGCGGACAATAAGGTGGATGGCAACAACCATTCAATGTTCTTCACACCTCCTTGTTCTAAACCTGTAAGTGCCAGTTGTGTGTGGTGCTGTCTTTAGTGCAAGGCAGAGCTGCAAGTTTTGGAGCAGCCAGCACTTTGCTGTTGCAGGCTGAGGATGCTGGGTGCTGGAGTCCTGCCAGGAGCTAGGGATTTCCTCCAGGCAGCGACCGCACAACTTGGCCTCTGACCTGTCATTTTGAGGATGCAAAGGGCTGGTGCTTCTGGGAGAGCATCTGGCTGCTTGGCGCAGGGAAGTTCTGTCTCTTGGCTTCTGCAGTGCTATGGCCATGGGCAATGAGGTTGTGCTGGAGGTGCCAGGGCTTGGTTTGTTTGTTTTCCCTTTCTGGCAAGGTGTGTTTGGCTTGTGAAAGTGGTCTGCACTTTCCTTGAGCAGTTCTTCACTGGTAGAGTCTAATTTAGGCACTCTGTCTTTTGGCTTTTGATAAGCTGCAAAGGGAGGGTTGTGTTCTCCGTGCAGCTGTGGGAGGCAATTATTGGCCCATGTGGAAAAGAAGAAAGTGCAGAGTTGCGAAGTCTTCTTGTGAGGCCAAAAGCAGAAGCGGCCAGTTTCTGCTGGGGCATATTTTGGTGTAGTCCGCAGCTTTGGAAAGCGCCTTGGAGCCTGGAGTGAAGGTGAAGCTGCAAGTCCTTGGCTGCTGTCTTGTGTTTCTTGGAAATTAGACCATCTTGCAATGGTGCCTGCTGTATCTGAAGGGAAATGGGGCGTCTTTGTGTCTGGGGAGCTGCGTGGGCCCAAAGGACGCAGGGCTGGTGGACTTGAGCAGCTGCAGATGAGGCAGCGTGTGGCCAGGTGGCCAAGCAGGCCAAGGGCACGGTGGCTGTGCCAGCAGCAGTGGGGCAGCAGGAGCAGGGCAGTGAGCGTGGCCCTGTGCTGGGCAGTGCCACGGCCACAGCTGGAGTGCTGTGTGCAGCTGTGGGCCCTGGGAAGCAGAGAGTCATTGAGGGGCTGCAGCGTGTGCACAGAAGGACAGGGCAGCTGGGCAAGGGGGTGGAGCACAAGGCCAGTGAGAAGGTGCTGAGGGAGCTTCAGCCTGGACATTGGGAGGCTCTTGAGGCACCTCCAGGCAGACCTCCATCAATCCCTGAATAACAGTGCTCAGCACAAGGACTGTTTCTCCTCCAAACATGCCATCACTGCATCCAAAGGCTTTAGTCGCTTGAGTGGGTGACACTTCCATCTTATGGTTTGTTGGCTCCTTGTTTTGCAAGCACACGATAGGCTGTTCATTTTCCTGTTTATCCAGCAAGCAAAGATGCTTCTGCACAGCGTTTCCTGCTTTCTCCTGCCCTGGATGGGATTCTGATCCAGTTTTAGGTTTCCACATCTGCAGCAGCAATAGCAAAGGCATTGCTGTCGCTTTCATTGTTTTCGATTTCAGTGTTTCAAGAACTAAAAGGTCAATTTTTCTGAGATAACCTTGCTTGCTGATAGCAGCCACGGAGGAAGATCAACTTCATATCCATCTAGAGTGCTGTTGAATTGGCCCATTTTAATTTCGTGGCTGTAACTTAGAACCCCTCTGTCGCTATGAAATGCTATGATTTTTTTCTAAGAATATATGGTGGTCGATGTGAAAAGCAATGAGGTTCTACATGATAGGTACCGGGCTGTCCCTCATGCTTCTCTCTTGCCACAGATGACAGAAGCAAGAGCCGTCTCTCCCCTGGCTCCCGCTGCTCCTGGAGAAGAAGCCAAAGATGGGCAAAATGAGGTGTGTGACAACAACCCTCCAACATTGCTCACACCGCCTTGTTCTAAACCTGTAAGTTCCAGCTGTGTGTGGTGCTGTCTTTAGTGCAAGGCAGAGGTGCAAGTTTTGGAGCAGCCAGCCCTTTGCTGTTGCAGGCTGAGGATGCTGGGTGCTGGAGTCCTGCCAGGAGCTAGGGATTTCCTCCAGGCAGCGACCGCACATCTTGGACTCTGACTTGTCATGTTGAGGCCGCAAAGGGCTGGTGCCTCTGGGAGAGCATCTGGCTGCTTGGATTAGGGAAGCACTATCTCTTGGCTTCTGCAGTGCTATGGCCAAGGGCAAAGGAGGTTATGCTGGAAATGCCAGCAATTGGTTTGTTTGTTTTCCCTATTTGGCAAGGCGTGTTTGGCTTGTGAAAGTGGTCTGCACTTTCCTTGAGCAGTTCTTCACTGGTAGAGTCTAATTTGGGTACTCTGTCTTTTGGCTTTTGATAAGCTGCAAAGGGAGGATTTTGTTGTCTATGCATTTATGGGGGTAATTATTTTCCCATGTGGAAAAGAAACAAAGTGTGGCGTTGTGAAACATCCTTGTGAGGGCAAAAGCAAAAGTGGCCAGTTTCAGCTGGGCCATATTTTGCTGTGGTCCACAGCTTTACCAAGTGCCTTGAAGCCATGAATGTGGGTTAAGCTGCAAGTCCTTGGCTGCTGTCTTGTGTTTCTCGGAAGAGGCAGACCATCTTGCAATGGTGCCTGCTGTATATTAAGTGAAATGGGGCGTCTTTGTGTGTGGGGAGCTGTGTGGGCCTAAAGGATGCAGGGCTGTTGGACTTGAGCAGCTGAAGATGAGGCAGCGTGTGGCCAGGTGGCCAAGCAGGCCAAGGGCACGGTGGCTGTGCCAGCAGCAGTGGGGCAGCAGGAGCAGGGCAGTGAGCGTGGCCCTGTGCTGGGCAGCGCCGCGGCCACAGCTGGAGTGCTGTGTGCAGCTGTGGGCCCTGGGAAGCAGAGAGTCATTGAGGGGCTGCAGCGTGTGCACAGAAGGACAGGGCAGCTGGGCAAGGGGATGGAGCACAAGGCCAGTGAGAAGGCGCTGAGGGAGCTTCAGCCTGGACAATGGGAGGCTCTTGAGACACCTCCAGGCACAATTCTGGCAATCGCCTCATGACAGTGCTCAGCACAAGGGCTGTTTCAGTGCCAAACATCCCCTCACTGCATCCAAGGGCTTTAGACTCTGGAGTGGGTGACACTTCCATCTTGTGGTTTGTTGGCTCCTTGTTTTGCAAGCACACGATAGGCTGTTCATTTTCCTGTTTATCCAGCAAGCAAAGATGCTTCTGCACAGCGTTTCCTGCTTTCTCCTGCCCTGGATGGGATTCTGATCCAGTTTTAGTTTTCCACATCTGCAGCAGCAATAGCAAAGGCATTGCTGTCGCTTTCATTGTTTTCCATTTCAGTGTTTCAAGAACTGAAAGGTCCATATTTCTGAGATAACCTTGCTTGCTGACAGTAGCCAGGCAGAAGAATCAACTTCATATCCATCTAGAGTGCTGTTGAATTGACCCATTTTAATTTGGTGGCTGTAACTTAGAACCCCTCTGTCACTATCAAATGCTATGATTTTTCCTTAGAAGATGTGGTGGTAGATGTGAAAAGCAATGAGGTTCTACATGATAGGTACCGGGCTGTCCCTCATGCTTCTCTCTTGCCACAGATGACAGAAGCAAGAGCCATCTCTCCCCTGGCTCCCGCTGCTCCTGGAGAAGAAGCCAAAGAGGTGGAAAATGAGGTGGATGACAACAACCATTCAATGTTCTTCACACCTCCTTGTTCTAGACCTGTAATGCCAGTTGTGTGTGGTGCTGTCTTTAGTGCAAGGCAGAGCTGCAAGTTTTGGAGCAGCCAGCACTTTGCTGTTGCAGGCTGAGGATGCTGGGTGCTGGAGTCCTGCCAGGAGCTAGGGATTTCCTCCAGGCAGCGACCGCACAACTTGGCCCCTGACCTGTCATGTTGAGGACGCAAAGGGCTGGTGCTTCTGGGAGAGCATCTGGCTGCTTGGATTAGGGAAGCTCTGTCTCTTGGCTTCTGCAGTGCTATGGCCATGGGCAATGAGGTTGTGCTGGAGGTGCCAGGGCTTGGTTTGTTTGTTTTCCCTTTCTGGCAAGGTGTGTTTGGCTTGTGAAAGTGGTCTGCACTTTCCTTGAGCAGTTCTTCACTGGTAGAGTCTAATTTAGGCACTCTGTCTGTTGGCTTTTGATAAGCTGCAAAGGGAGGATTGTGTTCTCCGTGCAGCTGTGGGAGGCAATTATTGTCCCATGTGAAAAAGAAGAAAGTGCGGAGTTGCGAAGTCTTCTTGTGAGGCCAAAAGCAGAAGCGGCCAGTTTCTGCTGGGGCATATTTTGGTGTAGTGCGCAGCTTTGGAAAGCGCCTTGGAGCCTGGAGTGAAGGTGAAGCTGCAAGTCCTTGGCTGCTGTCTTGTGTTTCTTGGAAGAGGTAGACCATCTTGCAATGGTGCCTGCTGTATCTGAAGGGAAATGGGGCGTCTTTGTGTCTGGGGAGCTGCGTGGGCCAAAAGGACGCAGGGCTGGCGGCCTTGAGCAGCTGAAGATGAGGCAGCGTGTGGCCAGGTGGCCAAGAAGGCCAAGGGCATGGTGGCTGTTCCAGCAGCAGTGGGGCAGCAGGAGCAGGGCAGTGAGCGTGGCCTGTGCTGGGCAGCGCCGCGGCCACAGCTGGAGTGCTGTGTGCAGCTGTGGGCCCTGGGAAGCAGAAAGTCATGGAGGGGCTGCAGCGTGGGCACAGAAGGACAGGGGAGCTGGGCAAGGGGTGCAGCACAAGGCCACGGAGGAGGTGCTGAGGGAGCTTCAGCCTGGACATTGGGAGGCTTTTGAGGCACCTTCAGGCGGATTTCCATCAATCCACTCAAGACAGTGCTCAGCACAAGGGCTGTTTCAGTGCCAAAAATCCCATCACTGCATCCAATAGCTTTAGACAGTGGAGTGGGTGACATTTCAATCTTGTGGTTTGTGGGTTTCCTAGAAGGAGAAGCCCTATTCATTTTCTCTTTTTCCAGCAAGTAAGGATGCTTCCGCGTAAACTTTCCTGTCCTTATAGGCACTGTAAGGGATTCTGAGCCCTTTTTACTTTTCAATGTCTGCTCAGCAGTTGTAAAGACCTTGCTGGCTCTTTCCTACTTTTCCATTTCAGAGGTTTCAAGAACCAAAAGCTGCCTTTTGCAGAGAGAAATTTTCTTGCAAATAGCAGCCAGGGAGGAATATCGAAGTCATAGCCATGTACTGTTTTTTTGAATGTCCCCATTTCAATCTGGTTGGAGTGACTTAGAATGCCATTGCTAACAAAGTTGATGAGTTCTCCTTATAAGAGGTGGCGGTCGGTATGAGGACAAACAAGGTTATAGGCACCAGGTAACGTCGTGTCCTTATGAATCTCTCTTGCCACAGGTGAGAAAAGCAAGAGCCGTCTTCCCCCTGGCTCTCTCTGCTATTGAAGAAGAAGCCAGAGTGGAGGACAAAGAGAAAGACGACCACCGCCTTTGTCCAGCCATGGTCAGACCACGGCCTGCTCATCATTTCAAGAGAGTAAGTGCCCCTTGTGGGGGGCGCTGTCTTTAGTGCAAGGCAGAGGTGCAAGTTTCTGAGCAGCCAGCGCTTGCTGTGTCTGGCCAAGAATGCTGAGTACCAGAGTCCTGCAGGACGTAGTGATTTCCCGCAGGCAGTGACAGCGAGAAATTGGCCTTTGACCTGTCCTGTTGGGGCAGTGCAGAACTGGGGGCTTCATCTGAGCTTCTGGCTGCTTGGTTTAGGGAAGCTCCATCTCTGGGCTTCTGCGATGTCATGGCCAAGGGCACACGTGGTAGTGCTGGAGGTCAAAAGTCTTTCTTGTGTTTTTTTCCCTTTTTGGAAAGGTGTGTTTGCCTTGTGGAAGTTTTCTTGAGTCATTCTTCACTTGTAGACACAGTTGGCCCAGCTGTGTTTTTGCTTTTGGGAAGGTTCAAACACCAGATGGGGAAACTTTCTGCTGATCCATTTAGTGGTGAAGTCTGCAGCTTTGGCAAATGCATTGGAGCCCAGAGTGGGGGTGATGCTGCAAGTCCTTGACTGCTGTCTTGTGTTGCTCAAATCAGGAAGGCCAACTTGCTGTGGTGCCTGCTGTATCTGAGGTGAAATGGGCACCTTTGTGGCTGCGGAGCTGCGTGGGCCCAAAGAACGCAGGGCTGGTGGCCGTGAGCAGCTGAAGATGAGGCAGCGTGGGGCCAGGGGGCCAAGAAGGCCAAGGGCACGGTGGCTGTGCCAGCAGCAGTGGGGCAGCAGGAGCAGGGCAGTGAGCGTGGCCTGTGCTGGGCAGCGCCGCAGCCACAGCTGGAGTGCTGTGTGCAGCTGTGGGCCCTGGGAAGCAGAAAGTCATGGAGGGGCTGCAGCGTGGGCACAGAAGGACAGGGGAGCTGGGCAAGGGGTGCAGCACAAGGCCAGGGAGGAGGTGCTGAGGGAGCTTCAGCCTGGACAATGGGAGGCTCTGGAAGCACCTCCAGACAGACTTCCATCAATCCCTGCATGACAGTGCTCAGCACAAGGGCTATTTCTCTTCCAAACATCCCATCACTGCATCCAAGGGCTTAAGATACTGGAGTGGTTGACATTTCCATCTTGTGGTTTGTGGGTTTCCTAGGAGGCGAAGCCCTGTTCATTTTCTCTTTTTCCAGCAAGCAAGGATGCTGCTGCACCATCTTTTCTGCCCTTATCAAGCTCTGGAAGGCATTTTGCACCCTCTTTGTACCTTGATGCAGATGGAGCTTTTGTGTTTCCAAGCCTACATGCATGGCCTAGAAGATCACTTTGAGTTTAACACTGTCTCTGTCATTCTACAGCCCAGAGAATCACTGTGTGATGTGTTTGGAAATTTAGCAGGAGGTCAATGCCCTTGCATTCTAGCTGCTCCTCAGAGATCACAGAAACTGGAAGGGGCTGGACTGCATTTCTGATTCCAGCCACTTTAGCACTGTCAATGTGGTTGAGTCCAAGAGAACTTACCTGAGCACAGATGCACAAAGAGTGCAGTTCCCAGTGCAGTGCTCTGGGACTAATTCCTTTCCATAAGGACCTAAAATCTCCACATTCCCCAAGAGTGTACTTTTTTGAGCAACAGGAGAGCAATCTCAGGATTGCTGCTGATCGGCACACAAGCTACCATGTTTTGATGTGTGCAGCAACAGAGAGGGCAGTAACTGGAGATTATAGTAGTGAGATCTATCCATCTATCTTCCTACCTATCTATCTAGGTAACATTTACATAACTGAATATTCCTGGCTCTGGTCCAAGGCAGTTGGAGGTGCAAAGATCACCAAAAGCATTCCTTTCTGGAGAGGATTAGAGACATGTTCCCTCGACCAATTCTGAGCAGGCAGAGATGTTTCCCCCTCCAGATATGATGGTTTTTCCATTCAGAATTGTTTTCCTCCTCTGGCCTCTTGTTTCCTGATGTCTCCAGTTAATTCTTTCAATTTCTGCCTGTCCTAGAGAGGTGCAACAATTCCATGTTCAGGTGGTGTTTGGTGACTCTGGTCATATGTGCCATGCATTACATGACACATGGTTTCCTTCACCGGCTTCCTCAGGGCTGTGTAAGTGCATTCGTTAATGGGGCCTTAGGAGAGCGTCTGTTTCTGCTGGTCAGAATTCTCAGTTGACAAAAGAGGGAGAAGAAACACTTTGGTCCTCCTCCATGTACTGAGGTGGCCATAGAGGCTCTGTGACCTCCATCAGAGATCTTTGCATGCATCCTCATCTCCTGAGTGACCAGGTTTGCCAAAAAAAGAGTGGATGTCAGAAAGGCAGAAATGCTGGTGCAGGCCTGAAGAGAACGTGAACTCCAGGAGTGTCTCTCACAAGGGCTGAGCTCACCCAGGTTGACACCTGCAGAGCCAGGATGGAGCTGTGGGACAGGCTGGGGTGTCAGTCTCTACTGAAAGACAAACAGGACATGGCAGAAGCAGAGGGAGGCCCTCACCAGACCCTTGAGAAATGCCACACATTCCCTGTCAGCTGCCTGAGAGGCTGTTGGAGCTTCAATCCCAGATGGTTCCTGATTATAAGGCCAAGGTTGCTTTGGAATCTGTGCCTCCCCTCGGGCAGAGAACGACCCAGGAGAGCAGCAGCACAGTGCTCTGGGAACGTGTGAGCCCAGCAGTCTTTGAGTCTTGGCCCACAAAAGTCATACGGGAAGTTGAAACCCATCTTCTCTTGCTTTCTGTGCAGGTGCTTCTAGAGAAAGGGCAGGAGCACACTGCCTCATCTGAGCTGCCATGCCAGACTCAGGGAGAGCTGTTCCCTGCCCGAGGGCAGGAAGAGCAGCTCAGGCAGCAGGTGGAAGAGCCACAGGAGAATGGCCAGATGAGCCTGACTGGCCAGGGCACAGAGGGAAGGGCAGGAATAGGGGCGTAAACCAGAGCTCTTGGGACTGAGGAGGCCAGGAGTCCCACAGGCACTGGAAGCACAGGGCCTTGGAATTTGCAGAGATCAGCCCTGGGACAGGAGGTTTGCAATGGAAGCAGATGTGGGGAGGGAAGCAGAAAGAAGTGGCTGAATAAATGTGATTTTGAGGCTGCAAGAGGAAAAAGCTGAGCTTGATGGCAGCTCCCAGCCACTTGCTCTGCATTTGTGTGCACAGAAGATCAAGGCAGAGCCACAAGCAGAGCTGCCCAAAGCTCAGAGTGCCATCATGGATGTGAAGAGAAAGAACAAGGAAGACATGGGAAGAATTCAAGAGGAGAATCTCCATCAGTACAGGAGCCATCAACAAAACCAGGTGAGTGAAAGAGTGGCAGCCACTCCACTCATGAAATGTCCTCTCCCTTCTCCTTTACAGTCTATCAAGGGACACGTGCAGGCAGAGCTGCAGGACTCTGAGGCTAGCAACAGGGCAAGGGAGAAGAGGCTGGAGGAAGAAATGAAAATTGTCAGAGAGAAACTTAATCGCCTCCCTTAGGCTCTAGAATGAGTGAAAGAGGGATTCAGTCACTGCAGGCACCAAACTGGTGGTTTCTGCCTTTCTTGCCTTTCCGCTCAGAGCAGCAGGGAGTGGGGCCATGCCTCTGAGTGCCATCCTGCTCTAGTGTGTATCACAGTCACTCTGAAGGACATTTCCCGGTGTGCTGAATCTCCACTGCTGCTCTGTTCTTCTGGCCTATTCCTGCTCTCCTTGTTCCTTCAAGTGTTTTTACAGTGGAACATGGTGACCCAGATGGAGGACTGAAACAAGCTGTCTGTATCCCTTGTCAATCTGTTCTTTCCCTTTCCTCACAGTCGATGACTCCTGGCTGACAGGGACAAGCTGTAGTGTCTGACTGCTTTGTTCTGTTTGACTTGAGGTGCGAGTGTTGACATCTCACCGGGCAGCCTGCGAAGAATTCCAGCCAATGTCTGGCAATGAAGGACCCCAAGTTTGGAGTGAGGCACAGGAACAGTGCCCACCAGAAGTGCTCCAGGTCCAGCACATCATGGGCTCTGATCCTGCTGCCGCAGCAGCATCATCCCAAGGAAGCCTTTCTGTTGAACCTCGGAGCTCAAGCTCGGGCAGTTACTTCATCTCCCTGAAAGAGGAGACTGAGGAGAAGCACCTGGAGATGCTGGGTACGTCTGGGGTGTTTCTTGTCTGAGGGACAGTGTGTTGTGGGCAGGTGTCAGCAGAGCTGTACCAAATGCTCCTCCTGAGTTTGGTGTCACAGGGCCATTTAGGAGTCCCCAGAGGAAGTGCTGTGCTCCGAGGCAGCGAGAGAGCTCTGGGTGTTCCTGCTGCCTCTGAGGGCACCTGGGATGGGCTTGGGTTTGCCTGAGCTTCCCTCTCTGCTAAAGGGTGAAGCAGGAATTGTTCTTGGATCAGCAGAAGGCTGTGACCTTGCAAATGATCTAGACAAGTCTCGTGTGCTAGTGGCCAAACTGAACAGAATTTCTTTTTTTCCTAAATTCTCCTTAGACTCCTGACTTCGAACCAGTAATCCGAGCAAAAAACTTCACGGAAATGGACTGGTTTTGGAGTTTTGTCTTTTTGGTTGGGGATTATTTTTTTTTTCTGTGAGAGGGGCCATGTTTTTGTGTTGTTTATTTTTTGTGGAGGCCTTCTTTTTTTTTTCTGTGGCAGGATTTTTTGTGTTTTGGGTTTTTTCGGTTTACGGGTTTTGGGGCTTTTTTAGTGGAGTTGGTTTTTTCTCCACTCTGAAATAGCCCTTCTGCCCCATGTCTTACTGATGGCATTTTTATGACTGCTGCTTTTACCACTACTACATTTGCAGTTTATTTTCACAAGAATGCTATCTTTTTGTCAATAAGAATTACTTTGAAAGGACATCAGGTTACAGGACAAATAGAGAGCAAGTGGTGTTTTCCATGTGCCCCCAAAGAAAAAAGCGATACTTTTGTAGCAACCTTTATTTAATCTTCTAGTTTTATGCTTATCAAGATGAGTCCAAGAGATGTATCCAAGTGGCGTCATCAGATAAAACTGTACTGCAGGCATTTCTCAGGAGAGAGCCTCCAGCCCAGCCATGGTATATTCCTCAGATCCATGGCACTTTTCCATACCCGATTCCCACTCTTTCCCATGACTGTTAGAATCCTACCCATTGGCCCAAGCCCTGCTCAGATCAGTCTCTAGGAAAACACATCAAGTCTTTTGTGATTCTGCAGCACAACCCAATGAATCTGCTTCTTGCCTGTAACAGCTGCCAGTGCTGTGCTCTCAGATAAGACCTGGTGGGGCTGAGACCAGAGCCCAGTGGATTCTGTGTCTGCCATCACCTGTTGGGACAAAAAGGGCACTGATCTGTGCCTCGGTGTGGCTGATCTCAAAGCCCATCCTGTTGTGTCCTCAAGGGGGGCAACAGCTTGTAAGAGGCTCAGGGTGGCTGTGGCTTCTTCCCACTGCTTGCCAGTGCTCATGCTTGGGCTTTGCCAGCCTCGTTGTGCTAGCTGCCCTGCCCCTGAGGGCTGGAGGGACTGCAGAGGCTGGAGCCTTCCTTAGCTGGGAGAGGGGCATCTTTGAGCTCAGCCTGCTCATAAACAGGTCAGGCTCCTGATGCTGAAAGCCCTTTCGGGATCAGTAAAGCCCTGCTCTGCTTTACAAATGGAAATAAATTCCTTTGGCCAACTGCTGAAAGGTGGGGAAGATGTTCTTCTCTCCTGGGAATGCATCTCCCCGTGCTTTGTTTCCTGTCAAGAGAACTCTTCAAAGGACTGTACAGAATCAGTCTCTCTGCCAGCCATCTGCACTGCAGGGCTGCCTGTCCTGTTGCTCTTGTGGTTGTGGTTGTTGCTACCCAGCTGACCACAAAGGGCTCAGAGCCCCAGACAGTGGGGCTGCCTTTTGTATGTCCTGGAAGCTGGGATCTCTGCTTTAAAGTCAGCATCCTGCATTTTGTTTCCCTCAGAGAGAATGGTGAACCAGGAAAATCCCATTGTGATATACACCGAAATGGAACACATTGGCAGCGGGTGAGTCCAACCGCAGTTACTCCTGCACAGCCATGCGCCAGGTGTTTTTCTGGTGGAATGTCTATCCAGTGTGAAGTCAGGCCAGCTGTAAACATGTTCACACTCTGGGGATAGATGACCCCATCTCTCAGTGCTGCTCAGAATTTGTGAGTGTGCTCAGAAGGCATTGTCAGTGACATCTCCATGCTGCCAAGGTCTTGCCTGCATCAAGGAACAGGACCTGGAAGATCTCCTTGTGTCTCAAGTGTGGGACAGCTCTGTGTTAATTTCCTTAGCATTTTTGTATGTCTCAAAATCATACTGCTCCATTAATGAGAAAAGAAGAAACTTGCTTGCCTGAAAGAGGAACCTACCCTCTATCAAAGCTGTGTGAGATAACAGTTCCCAAGAACATTTCTTTCCCCTGCTTTGCAGAAGGAAATACTCTGTGGTCAGGATAGGAACCACACAGTTTAGAAAGTGAAACCCAAGAGGAAGGACTAAACTCCCTTTAGAAGTTGAACCCCAGTGCTTCAGGAACAGGCCCAGTGCCCATGCACTTGAGAGGAAAATGCATCATCTGCCTTCTGGCAGAGCCCTCCTGCCTCCTGCAGGTTTTTGACACTTCCAGCAGAGATCTCCTGTGTGGGCTGGCTTTCACTCTAGGAGATAAACAGCTTCTTCTTTCTCTGCTTCTATTTTGTTTCTAGGGGTTTTGGACAAGTGGTCAGAGCACTCAACAATGCCACAGGAGGAGAGGTAAATGTCAACAAGCCCCACAGACTCTGCAGCACATGAGGGCTTTCCCCTCTGGTGTGAGCTGCGGCTGGAGCTCTGTAACTGTCCCCCAAGGGAGCAGAGAAATGGGCTGTTGGAATGTCAGTTCCTAATTACTGCAGCATCTAATCACAAGGCAGTTTGGCACAGCTCAGCTGTGTCATTTAAATCACTTGCTCCATTTGCATTGTGGTCTCGTGCCACTAACTTCTCCAGTTAATGATTTTCAATGTCATTTAAGGTGGCCATAAAGAAAATACATCTTCAAGGACTGAGAACGAAGGAACTAACTGTTAATGAAATCATGATCATGAAGAAGTGTAGGAGTCCCAGTGTTGTGAATTATTTAGACAGGTGAGAGGTCATGGTCATATCCCATCAATGGGCATTTACATACAGCAAACATGAGAGGTTAAAAACCCACTTTGGTCAGTGGCAGAAAGTAGAGCTGTTCATTTTTTATTTATTCATATTTCTTTACTCATCTCCAATGGATGTGAGGAGAGTACATCTTGTCTGCATGAGTTTTCCCTGCCACTTGTCGTTTGAAAATTATTCCAAAATTATTCAAACCTGGATCAGCTGTTTCTTACTAAGTCAACACCCTCAAAGTACACTGCCTCCACATTTTTCCGGGATTTATTTTTTAAAGATTCTTAAATGCTGACGAACCATCCTAAAGTGGATTTCTCTTAGATCGTTGCCCCTCTTTGTCACTGCTGTGCATGCCAGGAAGACTAGGTGCTTATTTCCAGGAACACCATGCCTGACAGTTTTTTACCTGGGCTGTTACTAAACTGCATTTTTCACCTGCTGGCCATCTAAGACATCTTATTATTCACTGCTGTGCCTTTCTCCTCCAGACTGCACAGACTGCAGATTGTCTATTCCTTTGATTCTGTCCTAGTCACAAAGGTACCTGGAAACAAGAAACCCAGAAGCAAAACATCAAGGTAGCCATGCATGTTTATCTCCACGGCCTTGTTTCCTTCTTTCAGCTACCTTCTGGGTGAGGAACTCTGGCTGGTAATGGAGTACATGGATGGAGGTGCCTGAGTGATGTCATCCACAAGACCTTCCTGTCTGAAGACCACACTGCAGCCATCAGTCGGGAGGTCAGCAATCCCATCTGTGCTTCTGAGGCCTTGGGCAGGATTGTCTGGGAACAGGGGCTCAGAACAGGAGTGATTTCATGTGCCAAGCTTTGTTTCTGTGTGGCTGAAATGCTATGGGCAAGTAAAAGCACCTCAAGTGAAAGGCCTGCCAGTGCCCCTGCACTCACTGTACTCAGTGCCAGTACTCTTATCTCCTGCTGTTGTACTCTCGCTCCGCCTCTTGTATTTGCTGTTCCCCATCTTGCCTCACTAAACTTTTTTCTGTCTTCACTGCATTCCTTGCCTCTAAAAGCAAAGGTGCTGGTGGCAGGATTTGAAACAAAGAGCAAAGAAAAAAGAGAGACTCGATTCTCTCAGTCCTCAGCTAAAAAGGATAGGAGTGCAGCCAAAATGCTCTTTGCTTCTGAGCACATCCACTGCAGCAGGAGTCATCCTGGCTGGTTTGCAGGGGACAGTCTAAAAGAGCAGGTGATCTTGCTCTTTCCAAAGCTGACGTGCCTTTCCTCAGAAAGGTCCTGCTCTGCCAGTGTTGGAGCAGCAAGCTCTTCCACTCAGTGGCCATTACTGTTCTGCCATTACTCCCCATTCCCCTGGAGAGGGAATCTTTTCGATTCTTTGATTGTCTCTCATGTGATGAAATCACATCACTCATTTTTGCACTCCTCTTTCTGTTTCCTCTCTCAGTGCCTGCAAGGACTGGATTTTCTTCATTCAAACAATGTGATCCATCGAGATGTGAAGAGTGACAACATCCTTCTCAGAACCGACGGCTCTGTCAAGCTGAGTCAGTAGATTCTTGGTCAGGTGCAGCGTTCCAGGGATGTGGGTGTGGGGCTGCTTGCAGTGACAGCCAGCTCCCAAAACTGGTGCTGGTGGCAGCGCAGGGACACCCGCTGTGAGCTGAGGGCACAGATGCCACGTGCACAGAGATAGGACAAGGAACAAGAAGTCAAGAGTGTTGTTGTCCTGTGTGTGTCCCTTCCAGAGGGAGGGAGCTACAAGTCTAAAGTTTCCAAAGAACAAAAGCCACTGCTGGAGGCAGTGTAAAAAATCGGGGGATTTTTTAAGTTGCCATTGCCAGGAGATTGAACAGCAACTTTTCAAACCTCTACTGGGGAATTCTTTTGCTTGCTTTCCTAGTTGCACAGAATTCAAATAAAACCAGTATTTTGCTTTCTCCTCAGCTGATTTTGGCCTCTCTACTCAGCTCAACTCTGAGCAGAGCAGACCATGCTTGGTAGTCGGAACTCCTTGGTGGATGGCACCTGAAGTGGCGACAGGTCAACCATATGGCCCCAAAGTGGACATATGGTCTTTTGGAATTGTGGGCATTGAAATGTTAGAAAAAGAACCTCCTTACTGGGACCAAAGTCATGCCTCGGTAAGCAGCAAATACTCACTGATCCCACTGTATTTCTCACCTGTCCCATGCCCTGTGTGCCATTGGGCAAAATCCCATTGCCATCTGCTGGAACTACTTCCACCAAGGTCCCCTCTAAAAATGTCCCTGCAACACATCAGCATCTGCTGTAGATTTGGATACATCAGTGGGGGAACTCAAGCCTTACCACATGCAAACAAACTCCATTCTCAGGAAACACTTCCCTTTGGGTTATAAGTGGTTCCAGTTCTTTTGTCTGTGGAGATGGCCCCAGAAAAAGGAAACAAGCATCTTAGAACTTCCGTTATCTTTCCATAAATGAAGGAAGGAAACCCAAACCCAACAAAGTTTCTAAAACTGTAGTCTTTAGAGAGGAACCTAACCCAGTGTGCAGTTTCTTCTCACTGGGAAACATGCCTGAAACCTGGGCATGAGGGTGTAAAGGCCACTGAATCTCTTCTGCTTCTTGTGCAGTGCTGCTGCACTGCATTTAGTGACCGTGTTTCTTTCACAGCCCAAGGCATGTTCTCTGTGAAAACCAAGCCAGAGCCTGGTGATGTGGAGAGCCTGCCAAAACCTCCTGTTTGTTTCCTGGAACTTTCTGGGATGGGCCTACCACTAATGCATTGACTCGAGTAGCCAAATGAGCAGAGGGTGACCATATGGATGGCACCTCTCCTTCTTCTGACCATGACAATCTTTCTTTTGCTGCAAAATGGGAAGCTGCAATTTTCAGACTGCTGAGAGACAGGGCTGCAGGTGGCACCTTTGTGCCCAAGCAGGCATTTTCATCCCAATACACTTGTGCAGGCATCTTAATGTGGCTGTGTTGAAGATGAGTTTGTAAATCTTTATTTCCTTACCTGGGGACTACCTAATGCACTTTCTTTCTTTTCTTCCAATTCCCATTGTTTTCAAGAACAGCAGAAAAAGCTTGATGAGTTTTGTTCTAGGGCACGTGTGCTTAAAGGACCAACAGGCACTGCAGAGATGCCTTTCATGTACTAACCCTTGAAATTAGTTAGTACAGCAAAGTCCCTCTTCCAAAAAGCCTCTCAAGCTGGTATGAATCCTCAGAGAAGCAAACGTGCTTTTGCTGATGTAGTTCCCACTAACTAGGTCAGTCAATGAAATCATCTGCCAAGGCAAGATCTGCAGGATGGTGGAAAAGCTGTGGTTGTATCGGGGTTTGGGTTTTTGGTTGGCAAAGGAAAGTCATCTCTGGGTCTCTGTCAGGGCAGTAACTGCCACTGAAGAACAGAGGTTAAACAAAGGGATCTGGGAGAGCCTTAGAGATGTGAAAGCAGCAGGTGGAGCCTCGTGGTTGTTTTTCTCCAGGCTCGACAACTGATAGCCAAAGTAGGGACCCCAAAACTGCAGCATCCCAAGCTCCTCTCGGCTTTGCTGCGTGACTTCCTGAGCTGCTGCCTGCAGAGAGACGAGGAGCAGCGCTGGTCTGCCAAGGAGCTCCTGCAGGTAAAATGGGAAGGGGCTGCAGGTGAAAAAGGGGCTGAGGGATGGGCTCCTCCTCCACTCAAGTCCAAGGCATCAGATCAGCCCTCTTCTTCCTCACTTCCACTCTTGGTGCTCTTCAAATGAAAATGGTGAGGAATCTTGGACCGGGCTAGGCTGGCAGGGCCCTGTAAAGCTCCTCTGGTCCAAGGGTCCTGCAATGAGCAGGGACATCTTCAAAGAGATCAGGTTGCTCAGAGCCCTATGCCACCTGACTTGGAATGGTTGCAGGGATGGGGCACCTTCAAGCTCTTGGGGCAACCTGTGCCAGGCTTGCACCATGCTCCGAGTAAACAAGTTCTTCCTTAGACCTACTCTGACTTGATCCCCATTTTGTTTAAAAATATTCCCCCACATCCTATTGTAACTGGCCCTGTTAAAAAAGATGTCCCCCACTTTCTTCAAAGCCACGCTGAAGTCTTGGAAAGGGGCAATAAAGTCTCCCTGGGGCCTGTTCTTCACAAAGCTGAATAACTCCACCTCTCTCTACATTTCCTCAGAGGAGAGGTGCTCTGTTTTCTGTTTCTGTCACCCTCTTCGTTTTTTAATTTGGTGCTGTGTTCAGTTTTACCTAATGGCAAAAGAATTGAAGTAGAGCAATGCAGCGTACAGAGACATGAAATGGAGGTGCAGGAAGCCAAGGAAGCCAGTCCCAGCTGAGCAGTCAGAGATTTGGCTGTGGGCAGGAGGGGCTGTGGGGGTTCACTCTGAGCCTCTGAGGGGCCCTGGTTTGTGCCCCCCAGCCCACCCTCAGAGGTTTCTGCCACACAAACAGGGACAGCCAGGAGGGACTTGTCCCAGCCCCATCTGCTGCCTGGCACCCTCAAGCAGACGGGAACTGGGCCAGGGTTACTGCCAGGTTGTGTGGCAGAGAGGGAACTGCAGGGCCCAGTGCCCCTGGGCTGGCCCTGCTGGGAAGGAAGGTGCCAACCAGCACACGAGGGGCAGGGCATGGAAAGGCAGACACTGCTCTGTCTCCCTGCGGAAATCAGCACAGTGCCTGTCTTACAAAGAGAGGGACCAATGAGAGGCTTTGGAGTTTCCTGAAAAGAAGAAACTCCAAGGACAGAAAGCACCAATTCTAAAGCACTGGCAGGGCTAAAATCTCAGCAAGATGAAGACACCTGTAGAAATGGATGAGTGGGATTCTAGGCCAGGTTTGCCTGTGATGGCAAAGTCCTGCACATAAAGATGGAGTTGTCCCATTGTTCCTCTTCCTGCATCCTTCTAGGGCCAGGAGAAATCCTGTGAAGCACTGAGCTTGGAAAGTCATGGTTCATTGTTTTTTGCTGATTTGGCTTTTTTCCCTTTGGGCAGCATCCATTTGTAAGATATGCTGAGCCTGCGTCCAGCCTGGTGCCACTGATTGTTTCAGTGAAGAGGAAGGAGACAAAAATGTGACAATCACATCAGGACCATTTATTTATTCCTTAACAGGTTTAGAGTAGGATTGTAGGTTACGACTAGGATTAGGATTATATTAAGGATAAGGATAAGGATAAGGATAAGGATAAGGATAAGGATAAGGATAAGGATAAGGATAAGCATAATGATAAGCATATGAATAAGGATAAGGATAAGGATAAGGATAAGGATAAGGATAAGGATAAGGATAAGGATAAGGATAAGGATAAGGATAAGGATAAGGATAAGGATAAGGATAAGGATAAGGATTAAGGTAAGGGTTAGGCTTAGAGTAGGATTGTCTAATAGGACTGCGGAGTAGGATTGAAAATCAATAAAGTTTCTGAAACCACAACTCACCTTGAAGATCCCCTTCCTTCTCACTCCGCGAATAAACTCGAGAATACCTTCTGAATTGTCTGTTGTTTCTTAAAGGTGGAAAGTGAAACAGTGTCTTTGGCATGGTGTGATGGTGGGGAAGGATATTCTTCATTTGTCCTCTCCAGACCAGACTGCCTTTGGAATATGGCCCACTGGTCTGTTTTTGGCCATCTTTGGTACTTCTATTTGAGGCAGAAAGGGCAATGGCATTTGCAGGCAAAAGCAAAGGAAGAATGGGGCAGCCCAAACATCTTATGCAGATACAGGCCTTCAGCATTGACTGGAGAGCATTGGGGCTCCTGCCACTTGGACTTGGATCCCTAAATGCAATAATCTCTTTGGCTGGAGGAGAGCCTTGCTCAAGTGAGAAAGCAGAAAGATCAGAGAGGGTGCTCGGGAAGGTCTCCTGTGGTGCAGAGCTGTCAGCGCCTGTGAGGTGAGAGCGGGCCCGGCCTTGCCCGGGCTGGAGCCCCAGCAGAGCCCCGGCAGAGGCAGGCTGGAAGGAGGCCCTTGGAGCTGCAAGAGGCAGCAGCCGGGCCCTGGGTGCCTCTTCCTGGGAGCGGGTGAATCCTCTGCCCTCAGAGCCCAGGTGGCAGCTGGTTGCTGCCGAGGAGAAGCACAGCCGTGCTGGGCACAGCGCGGCCTGGAGGCATTGGCGGTCTGGAGTGTGCCCAGGAGCAGGGAAAGGCCAAGGGCAGCCGCGGGCCGCTGGGCTGGCTGAGGATTCCTCCTCTTCTGCCGGCTGCCCTGCAACTCCTGGCAAAGGCCAGCAGTGTGTGCAGCACTCTGGGCACCGGGGCAGGGAGCCGGGCTGCTCGGCAGGCTGGAGCACAGGGCAGCCTCCTTCAGGCCCGGCACTTGTGCCAGGGAAGTGAGGCCAGCGTGAGGCAGGGACAGCTTGGCAGGGCCCATCTGCAGGAGCCAGCGCCTCACGCAGCTCTGGGAGGAAGCGCCTGCAATCCTGCAGTTCTGCACTGAGCCAGAGCAAAGGTGTGAGATGCAGAGTGTTTGGCAGAAATATTCAGGCCCACCAGGCCAGCCTGCTTTGTGCTCTCTGGCGCACAGCAAGCGCTGTGCAATGCAGCTCTGAGCTGCTGGGAGAGAGGCAGTCAGGGATGTGCCTGAGGTGTGTCAAGGGGTTAGCTGAAAATGTAATTAGGATAATTGAATAGGGAGGATGAGTCGAGGGGCCAGCTGGGAATAGAATTGGGATAGTAGAAGATTGCATATTTTAGTTAAGATTTTAAAATGAGGGAAGAAGCTAAGTTAGTAATACAGCTAGCAGAAATCACATACCTTAGGTAAAGAGTACCAAATATATTAGGATCATAAAGCTAGGAGTGACAGGAATAGAGGAAGCAATTGTGAAGAAGCAGAGACCATAGAAGTACCTTGCCTTAAGAATAATTGAATAGTCAGGAGAGGCTTGGACCATGAGCAGGTCAAAAGGTCTTGCCAACTGGCCATGAGAGAAGAGTTCACCATGAGGAAGACGGCTTTCTTCCTCCCATACAACCACTCCCTCATTTCAAAATCCCACCAACCCAGTTAAGGGAATACAATTGCGCAGCTGTTATAGATATTCAGCTGATAAAAATGCGAAGCAGGCGGGTAATAATTATGTACTATGGGTCCTTAGAAACCTAATGTAAAACCTTTTCTGTAGAAATAGAGAGCAGGAGTCTGCAACTCCTTGCACATGTCTTTGGAATCTAGTTCACATGTGTCCAGCGCTGCAATAAATACCCTTCTTTTCAACTATAATTAGTTGAAGATTCGTCTGTCTGTGCTTCAAGGGTTATGCTGGAGTAGTGAACTGATTTGGAAGGGAGCAGAAGAGTTTCAGCAGGCAATTTTTGGAAGAGATGGAAGGCTCTTGTGACTGAAAGGAAAGCCATTTGGAATGGAGTAATGATCCCAAAGTCCATACAATTGTATCTTTGTGTCTGAATTCAAATCAGAATGATTATAGATAGCTTCATGCAATTTGTGTACAAATTTATCAAAGTCTTCATTCTTCTTTGGTGAATTTGTGTAAAAGACATAGTGTGTAACTTATCTGGAAGTGCAAGGACAGCAGTATATGCTAGTTGTTGGCTCATCTGTAAGACTTGATCAATGCTCCTAGCCTAGGCAGTGGCAGTAGCTCAGGGCCCCTTGCCAAGTAACTGTTGTGCTGTTGAACCATACAGAGGATCACCCTGCACTCTCGGTCTTGCTGCTTCTTGAGCACACTTTTCCTCCCAGCTTTTATGAAACATCACCTGCTTATAGGGTGGCATTCTAAGTCTTTTTAGGGTATGCATATCAGCTGGAATTAATGTGTTAGATGGAAAAATATACTGCAGAAGTGACTGTGAAATTTGGGATTTTCAACTAAATTGTGAAATTGCAGCTCTCAATTTTTCTAAAATCTTCCAATTGAAAGGTTCTCAAACTCTACTTGCAGCATTAGTTACTACAGGAAAAGCTTCTACATCATTGGAGAGAAAAGTCCTTTCTACAATAGCTTCTGGAATAACTTTTTTCTACTGTAGTTTCTGAGCTGCTTCTATTTCAGGGTCACATTCCAACTCTAATTCCACATTCTTTACAGCGTGAGAGGGAGGATTTTGTTTAACCGGCTCAAATGCTGGCTCAGAGACAGAATGGAGGAGTTTTTGCTAGACAATGGCCATATTCAGCCAATGCACAATCCAGCCTGCTTGTAATAATGGACAATGGACACCTTCACAAAGAATTAATTGTGGACATATTCAGAAATGAGCTTGGTATATCCTTGAAAAAGATACAAGAAGAAGAGTCATCAGGACTCAGCAAGTTTGTCAGCAAGCTTGGGAAAATGAGCCATGGGTGGGCCAGACAACCCCAGCAAGATGCGTGAAAAATTAGGTGATCCAATCAGCATTCTATTTTAGGTGTGTGAACATCTAGGATTAACCAATCATGTACTAGCTAGAGACACGTGGGCAGTAAAGATTTATTATAAATAGAGTCTTTTTAGGAATAATAAATTTAGCTTCACTGGATCATATTGGTTATGTTGTGATGTCCCTGAACCTCCGCACCATGCACTTAAGGGTGTGTTGGTTTTCCCCAGGAAATGTACACATCTGGGGAAGGGCCCTTGGCAGAGAGGGGCTGGATTCCCAAGGAAACTGCTTCCCCAGGAGGCCCCAGTGAGACAGGTGCAAGTGTCTCCATTTGACTCCCTGCGTTTCCTCCAGTCCTTGAGGCCCCTTGCACTTTGCAGAGGGGCATGCAAAGGGAGAAGGCTGTGAAGAAATATGATTTATGTTCTCTTGATGCAGAGTGTGATTTTATACACTCTCTCCTATGGTGCAGATGCTCTTCATTTCTACTGTGTTGATTATTCTTATCGATACATATTTTAATTTGCTCTGGCATTCTTCCCATAAAAAAGTTTTCCTTGTGTATTTGATTTACGTCTGCAAATGTTGATACATAACTTTAGGTACCTGAATTTAGCCCATTTCTCCTCTCACTTTAATTTCAGAAAATGTCAGAATTACAGATGTAAGCACTAAAGTATCCAAGATTTCTGTGCAAGGGAAAGATGAGTAAACAGTAGTACAGCCCAATCTACATTACCTTTGGCAGTTACCAAAGCCAGTAGATATTTAGAAAAGTGTGCCTTCTTTCAGCAATATTACAAATAGATGGTTATATACAAATCAGAATATTATAATATTTGCTTTACACAAATATTAAAATGGATTCTATATGTGTGATGTTAATTAAACTTAGAGAGCTCCCAAGGCCTTGAACATACTTGAGACTGATTTTGCAATAAACTATCTTTTAAAACTCTGTATGGAAAGCAGAAGGTAGGAACATCAGTCATCTGTTGTTTTTGACTTTATTGTTATTTGAGATTGTAGTAAATACTGAGCATGAGCTGGGATGCAGAGTGTAATTGCTCATCTTTCCAAAGATAGATATGGATACTATTAACATGTGCCCTGTTTGTTGTTCCTAACTGCAGTAGTTTTATATTGCATTTTTATTGTTGTAATGTCTAAATGCAGTAGGAGAATATATATTTGACTTGGGGTAGTTTGGCTTTTGTTTTTCGAATAATAAAACCACTCTCGTCAGCCTGGTGAAGAAGAAATCTGCTTCTGTCCTTGTGTACAGCTATGGGTTTGTTCACATAGCTTCTCCTTCCCTTTTCTGCCTAGGCTTTCTCACCTGCAGTTTTCAGTAGAAAAGCAACAAACCTTTGAAAGGCTAAACCTCAACATAACTGTGACCCTCAATCAATACTTCCTTCTTCCAATTTCTAAAGATCTCTTTGTCCTGGGCACTCAGTATGGCCTTTTTCCTCAAAGTTCTTTGGCTGTCTTGAATGCTTACAGCGTAAAAGGTAATCCCTGATCTATTTTCAACTCCCTGCTCAGATGCAGACTGCTGGAAGGGAGCTAGGACTGGTACTGGAGACCTGGCAGCTTGTCCAGGAAGCAAAATTTTTGAAATGATGGTAATGTGGAGAAGCATGCAAGCCCAGGTGGTGAACTCATATATGCAAGTACTTGCAGTTTCCTGACAGGACTTTACAGTTCACGGGTATGGTCCTTTCTTATTTCTGTCCCTTAATGCTCAATCCTTGCCACATTTCTTCAACTTCTTTTGCATTGTCATCTTCCATGTTTTCTTCCTCTCTTCTTCTCTCTGTGACTTTCTATGCAGGATGGATAACGTGTCATACACTGTCAGCTTGCTCAGTGACCAAGAAGTGATATGATAGTGTAGAAATTGTAGGCACACAGTAGGCAAACGTGTCATGCTTCTGTGTGCCCTCTGCAGGCAGACCTGCTTCCCAAACCTTCAGTCAGACTTGGAAAAAAGGCTTGTCACCACTACTTTGTTGTGGTTTATGCATTGATGAAGAAACTCTTCCATCTCAGCCCGCTTAAGCGACTGCAGAGCAGGAATTGTTGCTTTGGTAGCAGATGTGCTGTCAGGGTCCTTACAGCTCCACAAGATGTGCCTCTCCTAGAACAGATTTTTGCATTTTTGTACAATAAAAACTATGTTTTAAATCGCACCAGTGTAAGTCATGCACTCCGGTAGATGTGTTTTCAGACAGAGATATTTATATATA
>NW_026992969.1:0-23859 GCF_028769735.1 Zonotrichia leucophrys gambelii
ATATTAATTTGAATTGTTAAATTTTTTTTTTAGTTTTTGGTGTTATAAAGGAGAAGAGTTTTTTCTTTATTGTTTATAAGAGAATATTAATTTTAAGATTAAGGTATTTCTTCTTTTTTATTTGGGATTTAAGTTCTTTTTTACTGATTTTGATGGTTTTATATTGTTTCTTTATATGCTTGCATTTTTGTTTCTTTTACTTGAGGAAGGATTGAAGTATTGAAAGTATAAACATCTGACCTGCTGGTAACTCTCTGGAAGTTGTGCTTGGGTTGTATTAGGACTGGTTTTATGATTAGTTTTTGGCTTTTTTTGTGTTTAAATTTTTAGTTGTAGGGTTATTTTGGATGGGTTGTAGATTTTTGGTTTGAGTTGTGTTGGGTGGAGGGGACTTGATGGTAAGATTTTATTAGATGTGGCTGGCTTTGTTCTAGTTGGAGTTTTGTAGCCTCTTTTGTTTTCCTGTTTGGTAGTTGTTGGGGTTTGGCTTGGTCAGAATGAGGCCAAGGGGGCGGGGGGCGGTGTGGGGAGAGGGGAAGGGGCTCAGCCCACGGCAGGGTTGCTTGGTTTGGTTTGGTTTGGTTTGGTTTGGTTTGGTTTGGTTGAGATGGGGGCTGGGGCCAGGGCCCGCTGCTTCTTTGTTGACTGAAAAAGAAAGAGGAGGTTCCTGGGTTTTTTTGTCTTTAACATTTGTGTTTCACAGAGGTGTGTTCAGTATCTTAGTGGTTTAACAGATTGTCATTACACAAAGAGATTTTTATTACTTTTAAAAATTCTGCTCATGTCAAACTACAACAGACATTTAGTCAACAAAAATCACGTCTCAAAGCATTGACTTGGCCCATTCAACTTCACAAACTCTAAGCCTGTTCAATTTTAAGTTAGTCAAAATTTTGCAGGAGCACAGAAACAGAAGAAGAAGATACAGTAGACAGAAAGACAAAAAAGATACAGAGAAGCACACACAGAGCTACCAACTCCTGGATTGCAGCACTGTTCAGATGGAAATTCCAAGAGAAGGCAGGGTTAAGATGTGTGCTTGCCTTTTTGTAAGCCTTCAGTACCCCTTGATCTTGCTGGGCCCTTCCCCCAGGTGGGATTTGGGCTCATTTGGTCCCTCAGGAGCTGGGCTGGGGCTGCAGAGGTGGCTGTGGAGCATTGCCTGTGCTGTGCCAGGGACTGGCAGCCACTGCTGGGCTGGGATAGAGGCTCTGGGGGGATTGGGGTTCCAGGGCAGGGCAAGGCTGGACCTGCCCCTTCCTTCCCTACATACAAAATGTTTCCAGTCAACAATCTCCTCCAGTCTGTCACAATAGGGAATGCTGGAGGTGAAATCCCAATTCCGGCCACGGGCACCTGGAGAAGTACAGTTCTTTCCATAGGAAGGAAAGCACGGAGCACCAGTGTTTCAGTAGCAGATGAGAAGAAACCCTCAACATGCCAAGGTAACATGGACCAGTCAGGCAGTCAACAGGAGGCCAAACAAGCCAGACCTGTTCTATGGGGTCCCACAATGTCACAACGGCCCGTAGGTTCCAGAAGGCCCCAAGGTGTCACAATGATCCCAACGATTCCATGAGGCCTTGCAGTGTCACAATGGTCTCCTTTGGCTCCAAAGAGTCATAATGGACCACTGATGACAGGAGGCCTCTCTGTGTCACCCTGGAGCTTTGGTTCCATAGAGCCCTGCAGTGTCAGAAAGGCCTCTTGGTTTCAGGAGGCCCCACAGTATCACAATGTTCTTCTTGGTTCTGTGCTGACCCCCAGGGTCACAATGGTCTCACTGCTTCCATGAGGCCTCACAGTGCCACAATTCTTTTCTTTTTTTATGGATCCTCATAGCGTCACAATGATCTCCATGATTCCATGAAGAAGGCCCCCTCAGTGTCACAATGGTCCCTTGGTCTCACAGGGCCCCACAGCCAGCTGAGAAATGCTCCTTGGGCCTCGGCCTTGGCCAACAGCCCCTGGGCTCAGCTCCTCTGCAGCTCATCACAAACACTGTCTGCTCCAGGCACTGCTGCTGCCCAACCAGCTCCTGGGTTCTGTAGGAGCAGCCCTGGGAACTGTTTTTGTTCCCTCCGTGGCACAACATCCCTGTTCTCACACTGCCAAAGAAAGCTGTTGGTGCCAAGTGCGGCCAGGATGAGCCATTGCTGGGACTGAAGCCCCTCTCTTGGGGCCCTGCACACAGCGCTCCAAAAGGAGCCCTTGGAGCTCTCCTGGGCCAGCGACTCCCTCTGAGTGGGGCCTCTCCCAGCCGGGAACTCTCCCGTTTGCTGCACTCGGGGATCCCAAACAACGACGGAGCCTGGGCCGATCCTCCCACTCCTCCAGGCTCAACCCTTTGTCCACTGGGGAGATGCCAAAGCATCCACAGGGAGCATTTCCTGCCCTCAGGGGAATTTCTCACAGGTGCCTTGCACTGACTCTTTGTGTCTGTGTGAACACCGGAGTGCCTGTGCTGGGGAAATGTGGCAGAAATGCTGCTCTTTGAGGGGTTGGAGTGCCTTGGATAGCTCAGTCAGTCAGGCCTGTAAGTGAGGTTAAGTCAGAAGGTCTAAGCTAAGTTAAATGCTGCTAAGAGTTGTTCTATTGCTAAGTTGTTAAGTTTAAGTTATTAGCTAAGTTAAATGTTTTCAAGTTTTATTCCTCTGTTAAATTGCCAAGTCATAGGTTTTAAGTTAGGTCAAATACTGTAAGGTGCTATTATTTGCTAAATTGTGAAGTTGAAGGTACCAGTTTAGGTTAAGTCCTATAAGTTTGAGCCCTGTTAAGCTTTTGGGCCATATTCCTTTTATCCTTGCCCTCACTGTCCTTGTGTTTCACACACATACAGGGACAGTTCTGGTTCATTTATGGTTTGATTGCCTGGATTTGGTTTGGTTTTGTTGTTGTTTTGTTTCCTTGGTGTGCCTGAAGTGCCCAGTCAGGAGCAAAGTGACTCTTGCCAAGGATCTTTGTGCTGCTGTCCCTTAATATTCAATCTGGTTTTGGCTGATCCCTTGCTGGGGATTTTTTCAGTGCTCTCAAGGCCTTGTTGGTAGCAGTGTGAAGGAGCCCTGGCCCAGGCTCTGGCCGTGGGGGACATGGGGACGCTGCCGGGGGTCCCTGTCTCCCTGTGCCACCCCCAGGGCCCCGGGCCCTGTCCTCATGTCAGGCTCTGGGGTCGATCTCGTGGAACATCCTCTGGGGGAGGCTGCGGGGCCGGGGGGACCCGGGGGGGACAGGGGACCCTGCTGTGCACGAGCAGGGTTGGACTGCTCTGGGGGGAACTGTGAGGGGGGCTGGGGAAGAGTGACCTCCTCAGTGACCTCACACAGCCCCTGTGATGGCACACAGCCCCTGTGATATCACATGGCTCTCTATGATGTCACACAGCAATCTCTATGATGTGACAGCCCCCCCCGCGATGTCACAGTGTCCCTGTTGTACCACACAGCCCCCTATGATGTCACACAGCCACCTGTGATATCACAGCCCACTCTGGAATGTCACACAGCACCCTTGTGATGCCACAGAACCAAATCTGGGATGTCACCCTGGAATGTCATGCAGCTGCACTGTGATGTCCCAGAAGATGCTGAGATGTCAGAAAGTCACCACGTGATGTCACAGTCTTTTCTGTGACGTCACAGACTGCTCTGTGTTGTTACACAGCCACCCTCTATGAAGGGAGAGTCAACTGTGTGATGTCACATCCCCCTCAGTGATGTCCCAAAACCCTCTCTGCGATGTCATACTGCCACTTTGTAATGTCACAGCACACTCTTTCACCTCACAGGCTGGTCTATGTTGTAATACATGGTGTCACATCCTGCTCTGTGATGTTACACAATCCCCTCTGTGATGCTGTAGCTGCTAAGTGCCCTCATACAACAAACTCTGTGATGTCATAGCCCAACCTGTGACCTCACACAGCCCACTCTGTGCTGTCCCACATCCCCTTGCTGACATCCCAGCTGCTCTGTGCCTCTATGACAAAGCCACAGAGGAGCTGCTGTGACACAGCCCCCTCTGGGACATCCCACAGCCCCTGCCAGTGCTGAGCCCCTGTGAGCTCTGTCTGTGCCCTGCTGGTGTCCCTGAGGGTCCCTGGCAGTGCCCCAGCCCTGCTGGGCTGTGCACAGGAGCTGCTCCTGGCCAGAGCTGTCTCTCTGCAGCGCTGCCCTTGCCAGGAGCTGCCTCTGGGCCAGGAGCCCGGCCCAGCTCAGTAGCACAGACACAGCACAGGGACTCTGGGGCTCTGGTGCTCTTTGCATCAGACCCAGGCCCCAGAATGTGCTCAGAGAACTTCTCAAGAGTTCAAAGTGAGATTGAAAGAGTGAAGTTTCTTGTACTTTAAAGAGATCCCTGTGAGGGACAGGACTGATAAAGTGTCCCCAGGTTCCAGTCAGAGCAGAGCACTGGAGGCAGCGATGACAGCTGGGGACAAGCAAGGCAAAGGTATCTCTGGTACTGAGCAAACCTGGATGTGTTTGAGGAATGCTAAGGGCCAAGGCCTGAGCCCCAGCCCCTGGCCAGGCAGACCCTGTCCCTCCCTCCTTGCTCAGGGCTCTTCCCGGGATGGGCACTGGCATGTGGGGATGTGCAATGGCAAGGGCAGGAGCATGGGGCGGCCCCTGCCAGGCTGCTGAGCAGGGACAAGGAGGCAATGAGGCCCCAGCCCTGCAAGGGTCACTTGTCTCCTGCTCCTGCCTCAGGCCCAGGCCCAGCAGCCATGGCCAAAGTGCTGCCCAAGTTGGCTCTGGCAGGGCTGTCTTGCAGCTGCTGCCCATCCCTGTGCCCTGTGCAGCTCAGGCTGTCCCACGGTGTCCCTGCCCTGCGCCTCTGTCCCTGCAGGCTGTCGGCATCCCCCGGCTGCCCCACCTGGCTGGGCCCTTCCTTTGCTGACAGCTCTGCCTCCTGCCTGCCTCTGCCTGCCCACACAAAGCCTTGGGCTGCTCCAGGATCCTTCTGGGGGACGTGCTGCACCTACGCCCTGCCCTGGTAGGGAAATTCTTTTCTCCTGATGCCAGTCTGGGCCACCCCAGCTGCCATCGGTGCCATTGTTTTCTTCTCATGCTTATATCCTCTCTGAAGAAAAGCTCCAGAATCTCTTAAAGCACCCTTCCATCCTTCCCAGGCTTCTCCTGTTCTAACCTTAGTCCCCCACCCACTGAGCCCAGAGCCTTCAGCCTCTACCTGCTGGTTTTGTAATGAGGCCTCCAAACCCCATGTTGGGAGATTTTTGAGTCCTCTCCAATGTCTGTGAAAATGGAAAAACAGTGGCCAAATAGTTTTTCTCCCACATCTTGCAATGACAAAACAAGGGTCAATATCTCTAAACTGAATGAGGGTGGATTTACATTTGTTAGAAGGAGGAAATATTTTACAATGATGAGAGTGGCACAAAACTGTATCTGTTTTTCCAGAGAAGTGGATTCCCCATCCCAGGAATTGTCCAAGAGCAGGAACTTTCTGCAACGTGACCCAGATAAACCCTCTCATCCCCAAGGATGGAGTTTCTGTAGTGTGGGTTCTCTGATGTGCTGGGTGCCCTCACAACGTTTCTGGCCAGAATGTCTGCTGAGGGCAGCCAGGCTGCTGCAGGGGCAGTGGCCTCACAGCCATCACCATGGCAGCCGTGTCCCCTGGGCCTGGCTCTGCCCTTTCCTCTGCCCCTGCCTTGGCTCTACTGCCATGAAGAGTTTTGTCATTAATATCTTGTCCCCAGGGTGCTGGGGCCAGTGGCTTCCCAGTCAGGCTCCTGGAGCAGAAGTGGCCTTTCAGAGCCCAGCCAGAAATGAGCCCTGAGGCAGCAGCTCTGCAGTGGTGGCCACCAGGCCGAGCTGACAAGGGAGGCTTCTGGCCATGGCCTGCAAGCAGCTGCTGCTGCCAAGGTGCCTTTGGTGCCTCAGGCTCTCCCTGGCACAGCTCCCAGCACTCTGCCCTTGTGCCTGAGCCCTTCCCTGTGCTGGGGCTGGCCTGGGGCTTTTCCTCCAGCGGGACCTGCCCTGCTCATGGCACAGGAAAGGCAGTTCCTGCTGGAGCAGGAGGCTCTGCCTGCAATGGCCTCCAACAACTCCAGCGAGGCCCTGTTTGCAAAGCCCCCAGTGGGAAATGAAAGAGGGGGCTCACAGTGCTTTTGGGGTGAATAATGCTGAAACAAGCCTGACTCCTCCATCCCAAAGTTCAACATCATCAGAGGGAGCTGAAGCTGTGGCAGAGGTGGAAAAATCCCCAGAGAAAGGAGCAGCCAAGTGACACCACTGAGAGCTTCTGCAGAGCTGCTGAGCTGACCTAGCCTGGGCACATCTGACTGACAGGGCAGCACCTGAGACTAGAAAATCCCCATCCCAAATTTTAATGGCAGCATCTCCTGACATTTCCCTTCTTGAGGGGTGTGGGGATTCCTCCCAGCGGTGGGGACACCCTCAAGGTCACTGCTTCAGGCTGAGCCAAAGGGATTTGCCCATGGTCATTGGTCTGCAGGAGTGACATCAATCTCTGCTTAATTATAGGTTTTGCTTAATACAGTAGCTTTGAAACAATTTCCTAGTGCCATGTATAATATATTTTACATGTCTTACATCCTGGCATAAATATTTCTGATTAAGGGAATTTTGTCTAATCATTACCATAATAGAGAATACATATTTATAAAAATATATCTGACCATGACAGGAACCCCTGTGAATGCCTGGGACATCCCAGCTCTTTGGCAGCCTGGGGGCTCCTGGGATGTCACCGTGTAGCCCCCATGAGTGCCTGTGACAGATTGATGCCTTTGCAGCCCAAGGTCCCCTGGGATGTCACCATGGAATGGCTGTGACTGCCTGTCCTGGTTTAGGGCAAATATGTTAAAGAATCTGCAAAGGAGGGCCTCTCCAGAAAGTGAAACCCACACGGCCCCTCCCCCCAACCGGTTCGGGAAAAAATTCCTCGGAGAGAGGTGGAAAGAACCTGTTTATTTGACTGGCCCAGCACCCCCCAGCACACAAAATGAACAATACCCGATGACACCGCTTTGAGAAAGATGACAAAATCAGAAAGTCTCTTTCGGGGGTGGTTGCTCTGTTCTCAGTCCCTCCAGCGCTGGGCCAGCTGCTGCAGCCGAACCTTCGGTGTTCCCGGGTCCCAGTCCGGAGCAGGTTCGAGATGGTCACAGAAACAGGAGAGGAGAAACAGTCCAGGAAGGAATGTGGACTGTTTAGCTAGAACTAGCTAATAAGCAGAGGCGAAAGCAGAGCAGAAGCAAGAGGAGAAAAAGAGAGCAAGCAAAAGCAGCAAGCTGAAAGCAAGAAGTGAAAAACAGCCCTATGTACTCTTTGTCTCTGTGTTCCTGATAAGAGAAACCCAAAAAAAACTTCCACTCTTCAGAGCCGGTCTTAAAGGCACACAAGAGATGAATGGGGATATACAAGCATCATAACGTCACCCCAGGACACCTAGGAATTCTTTCTGATAAAGAAGAACTAGCGGCAAATGTCACGCTAATTCGTAAAAATGAATATGTATGAACTATTGTGAAATTGTATGCATATGTATCGGAGGGGGGGATAGAAAGGGACCTGAAGTTCCCAGAGGGATGCATGCCTTTTCTGCATGGGTCCAGTGCTGTAATAAACATACCAGCTTTACAACTTCCACAAAGTTGTGGAGTTTTTGGCTATATCTCCACAAAACAGGGGGAATGCAGCAGCACAGGGCCATGGAACCAAGAGACCATGGTGACATTGTGGGGCCCTCTGAGGCCAAGGGACCATTGTGACACTGTGGGGCCTCATGGAATCATGGAGACCACTGTGACACTGCTGGGCCTCATGGAACCAAGGGGACTGTACTGACATGGGCTCATGATGTAGGTCTGTGACACTTGAGGCCCATCAAACAGGTGACCATGTGACACCCACAGGGGATCATTAGAACCGTGGATGGGACCATTGTGACACTTTGAGGTTTCATGGAACCAAAGGGCCATTTTGACACTGTAAGATCCTAAGGTTTCACAATTATGACAAGGGTCCACTGTGACATTGGAAGGCCTCATGGAACCATGGGGAGACCGTTAGGACACTTCACAGCCTCATGGAATAAAGGGGCCATTGTGACACTGTGGGGCACCATGGCACCAGGAAGATCATTGTGGCATGAGGGGACTCATGGAACCATGGAGTCCATTGTGACACTCTGAGGCCCCATGGAATAAGCAAAGCATTGTGACACTGTAAGGCCTCATGGAACCAGTGAGACCATTGTGACCCTGGGAGTCCCCACAGAACCAAGAGGACCATTGTGATACTGTGGGGCCTGGTGAAACCAAGAGACTTTTGTGACACTGCAGGATTGCATGGAACCCAAGGGCCATTGTGACATTGCAGGGATTCCTGTCATCAGTGGTCCATTGTGACACTGGGGACCCAAAGGAGACCATTGTGATACTGCAGGGCTGCATGGAACCAAAGCTCCAGGGTGACGCATGGGGGCCTCCTTTCATCAATGGTCCTTTGAGACATTGTGGAGCCAAAGGAGCCCATTGTGACACCACAAATCCCCACGGTTCAAAGGTCCATTGTGACATTGCAGGGCTCATGGAACAGAGGAGTCCTATGTCATTTTGGGGCCTGGGGAACCACGGAGACCATTGTGACACTGCAAGGCCTCATGGAATCATTGGGACCATTGTGACACTGAAGGGCCATTGCAACACTGTAGAACCCAATCAAAACAAGGATCCATTGTGACACCGCTGGACCCCATGGAATCAAGGCACCATTATGACACTGCAGGGTCATAAACACTATTGTGACACTATGGGGCACCATAAAACCAAAAGAACATGGAACACATCTGGCTGGCTTGGCCACCCAGGGACCACCTCACTGGTCCAGCTGACCTTGACATGTTGAGGGTCACTTCTCATCTGCTGCTGAAACACTGGGGCTCTGTGCTTTCCTTTCTATGGAAAAGAACTCTCCTTCTTCTCCAGACACCCATGGCCAGAATTGGGGTTTCTCCTCCAAATTTCCTTATATCTGTCCTGTAAAAAATGCATGTATTATATGATTGGTGTTTCGCAAATATTAAAGTGAATGTTATATGTGTTGTGTTAGAAAGAAATGCTGTATTAATTCTCTTAAGTACTGTGTTAAATATAGTTTTAGGTTATAAAATTTGTTAAAATAAGAACTATGTTAGTGGGGTTTTTTAAAGAAAGGAATGAGACTCTCGCACCAGATAGCAGCCACAGGACACCTAAGTCTCTCCGGGAAATGAATTTATTGCCTTCTTATCAGAAGAAACGAACTTCTTCCCGCCTTGAAGGTGCTGTTAGGATTAGAAGGAAGAAGTTGACAATGACCAGACAGAATCCTGTGTTTGAATGGAATTTATGCATCATGTATGAAGTGCATGAATATGCAACGGGCTATTGTACTTAAGGGTTAATCCTTTGTTAGCAGGGGTCCATTTTCGGGCTTGTGATGCCCAGCAAAAGGTACCCGGACATCCATAACTCTTTGCTTTCATTGTCTCATATTGTTGTATTTAAATTTGTCCAAATTGTTATTACTCTAATTGTGTTACTATTCTTTTTAACCATTTTATTACTATTAAACTTTTAAAAAATTTAAAACCAAGGGATTGGCATTTTTCACATGTCCCCAAAACACTGGGGAAGGCTCCATGCTCTTCTTCCTATGGGAAAAAACTGCTGCTTCTCCAGGCGCCCATGGATGAGATTGAGCTTCCACCTCCAAAATTCCCTATATCCAAGGATAGGTCTCAGACAAGATCTGGCATAACTGACAAGTCTGGCTGACCTTGGCCTAGTGAGGGTCTCCAGACTCTGGGCCTCTACGGAAAAGAACTGTCCTTCTTGTCCAGGTGCCCTTGGCCAGAGTTGGGGTTAAACATCCAATATTCCCAATTGTGAAAGACTGGAGGAGATTACTGGCTCAAAACATTTCATGTGTGGGGGAGGAAGGGGCAGGTTCAGCCCTACCCTGCCCTGGAACCCCAGCACTGCCCTGCCCTCGAACCCCAATCCCCCCAGAGCCTCTATCCCAGCCCAGCAGTGGCTGCCAGTCCCTGGCACAGCACAGGCAATGCTCCACAGCCACCTCTGCAGCCCCAGCCCAGCTCCTGGGGGACCAAATGAGCCCAAGTCCTACCTGGGGGAAGGGCCCAGGAAGACCAAGGGATATTTAAGGCTGACCACAAGGCAAGCACACATCTTGACCCTGCCTCCTCTTGGCATTTCTATCTGAACAGTGCTGGAATCGAGGAGTTGGTAGGTGTCTGTGTGCCTCTCAAAATCTTTTTCTTCTTTCTCCCTTTTTCTGTCTTCTTCTAATTCCTGCCTCTTGCAAATTTTGATTAACTTAAAATTGAACAGGCTTAGAGCTTGTGAAATTGAATGGACCAAGGTAATGCTTTGAGAAGTGTTTTTGATTGATTGAATGTTGACAAGTGGTTTTGATTGATTTGCCAAGTTTCTCTTTTTTTCTAAAGTTGCCAGTAAAGGCTGTTTGGTTGTTTAATCTCTTGAAGATCTCTTGTCAGTATTTCACCAGTACATCCAACTCAGAGTACACAAACAATTGTAATTCCTTTTAAATGTCACCTTGAGAGAGTCATCTGGGGGATGAGAGTCAGGGCTTGTGTGTCCTGCTTGGCACAGCCCAGGCAGGGCTTTCCCAGCCACATTCCACACTCCATTGCCCAGCTGGAGCCGCTGGTGCCTCTGAGTTGTGCTGCCCCAGCCCCAGGGACGCTCTCCTTGTCTGCCCATTCCCCCACGGTCTCTGGGCAGGGATGGCCTCAGTGGGGGCTGCTGACATCCTCAGCACCTTGGAGGCTGCTGCTGAATTTTCCTGCTCCAGAGGTTTGTTCAGCCTTCAGCTCTTCAGTGCAGGAATTCAGTGCCCCAGGGCTCATTAACATTCAGAACACCTTAACCAGGCAAGCTTCTGGGAGTCATTTGATTTAAGTTTCGAAATCTTTCGTGGAAGATACAACAGATTTCTGTAGTGTATTCAAACTAGAAATATTCTATTTAAAAAACTATTGCGAGGGGCCACTGTGACACTGTGGAACCAAGGAGACCCTTGGGAGACCCTAGGGACAATGAAATCAAGGGGCTATTGCTCCATTGCAAGGACTCTGGGAACTGCGGGAACAATTGTGACACTCTGGTGCCCCATGGAACCAAGGGTCTCTGATGACATTGCAGGATCTTGTGCCACCAGGGCTCCATTGTAACACTGCAGCACCAAGGAATTCCTTGTGGCACTCTGGCGCCTCATGGAGCCAAGAGGCCACTGTGACCCTGCAGGGCCTTGTGGAACCATGCAGAGCATTGTGACAGAGGAGGACCTGGTGTCACAATGGGGCCATTATGACACTGCAGGGCCCCATGGAACCAAGGGGCCAGTGCTGCTCCTCAGGGACTCCTGGAATAAAGGAAACATGTTTGACACCCTGGTGGCACATGGGACCAAGACGCCATTGTGACACTGTGGAACCAAGGAGAGCATTGCTGCACTGCCAGACCTCATGGAACCAAGGATCCATTGTGACACTGCAGGGCCTTGGGGGACCAAGGGCCTTTGTGACACTGCAGGGCTCATGGTTACAAGGGACTTTGTGACACCAAGAGGTCCCATGGAACCAAAGGGAAATTGTGACACTGGGAGGCTTCATGGACTCATGGAGACCATTTGGACACTCTGGGGCATCATGGAACCATGTATACCAAGTTGTCTGGGAGTGTTGATCTGCTGGAGGGTAGGGGGGCTCTACACAGGGCTCTGGACAGGCTGGATCCAGGGCTTAAAATGAGAAAGGTGAGGTTTAACAAGTCCAAGTGCCGGGTGCTGCACTTTGGCAACAACAACCCCTGCAGCTCTACAGGCTGGGGACAGAGGGGCTGGAGAGCAGCCAGGCAGAAAGGGACCTGCAGGGACTGATGGAAAGCAGGCTGGACATGAGCCAGCAGTGTGCCCAGGTGGGCAAGAAGGCCAATGGCTCCTGGCCTGGCTCAGGAATGGTGTGGCCAGCAGGAGCAGGGCAGGGATTCCTCCCCTATGCTTGGCACTGGTTGGGCAGTACCTTGAGAGCTCTTTGCAGTTCTGAGTCTCCAAATTAGGAAGGACATGGAGGGGCTGGAGCGTGTCCAGAAAAGGGCAACAAGGCTGGGGAGGGGTCTGGAACACAAGTCCTGTGAAGAGTGGCTGAGGGACCTGCAGTTGTTTATACTGAGGAAGAGGAGGCTCAGAGGAGACAAGGCGGTGTCAGGGCACAGGTTGGACTTGATGACCTCCAAGGTCTTTTCCAACCTTGCTGATTCTGAGATTCTCTGAAACCACCCTTGGAGCAGTTGCAGGAGGAGCCCTGGGCCTCCTCTTCAGAAGCTCCAGCAGCCCAGGTCCCTCAGCTTCTCCTGCCAGCCCCAAAGCCCATCCTGTCAGTCCTGCAGAGCCTCTGCAGCTCCTCCTCACTGCCCAGAACAGGGAGCCCCAGAGCCAGACACAGCAGCCCAGATGTGCCCCCCTGGCCTGGGGTGCCTCTGGCAAGGGAGCAGCACCAGGCACTGCAGGAGCCTGCAGACAATTCCTGCAGCACTTGTAGGATGATCCTGCTGCCCAAGGGACGTTCCCATGGTGCCAAGTCAGGAACTGCAATGGGGAGTGGGGCCAGAGAGGAAAGGGCAAACAGGGATGTTAGTAGGAAGAAATTTGCATCAGGAAGAGGAAAGAAAGCAAAGGTGAAGCAAAGGAAATGCTCAGGGCAGTTTGGGGGTGGTTGCCAGGCAGCCCTGGCTCTGAGCAACACTGTCTGCAGTGAGACAGGAAACTCCCATCTGATGGGAACAAACTTTCTGGCTGACTGCAGAGGCCAGGACAAAGCTGAGTGGTTTCCCTGGTGTCCCCCAGCCCTTGCTGGCCCCAGGGGCTGATGGCATTTGTGCTCCCTCAGGTTCATGTCCCCACACCAACAGCATGGGGGTGCTCCCCCTGCTCTGTGCAATGCAAACAGGGGCTGCTGAGCCAGTGCTGCTGTGTCTGTGCCTGCAAGGATGGGGCACCTGTGTGAGCTGGGGGAGAGGCCAGGGCTGCAGAGGAGGGATGTTGTTGGCAGCTCCATGAGGACGCTCTGGGACGCTGCCCTGGGCTGTGCAGCGCACTGGGGATGGATCAGCCCCTGCTCTGCTGCTCCTTCCCCTCTGCCCCAGGGCCCTTGCAGAGCCCCAGCCATGCTGTTTGCCCCCAGCCTGCCCACGGCCAGCCTGGGGCTGCTCACGGGGCTTTTCTGTGCTGAGCATTGGCCTGGGCGTGTTCTTGAGAGAGCCTGGGCAAGGAGCCTGGAGCCCCCAGGGCCTGGGCTGAGGCGTCAGCGCTGCCCCAGCAGTGCCCATGGCCTGTCCCTGCTGCAGCCCCGGCACTGCCACCCCCAGGGCTGTGCCCGGCCCCGAGAGCACTCAGGCCCTGCAGCAACACCAGGGCCACCAGGGCAGCGGGGCAGGGCCACGGCAGCAGCACTGGCAACACCAAGTGCTGCTGCTGCTGGGCACAGCTGCTGGGCCAGCACTGATCTGCCCCCAGCTCTGCACACAGACATTGCTGCTGCAGCTCCAGAGAAGGCAACATAACGGGATCTCCCATGAAAACTCTACTGGGAGATCCTTTATCTCCTTTAAAGCCACCAAGAGACCAGCTCCTCATTGACACAGTCTGAGGCCACAGTGAATTTTGGAGAAGTAAAGTAAGAAATTGCAGAAAAAATGGCCTTGGTTTAGGGAGAATATTAAAAAATGAAAACAGAAAAAAAAATCCAACAACAAGTATCAAACATTACTTTTATTTCAAGACATATGCAGATATTGGCAACCAGTTTAATGTTTCCTAAATGGTCCACTCATCAGTGTCCACACTGCAGCCTTGAGCTCCTGGTTCCTCAGGCTGTAGATGAGGGGGTTCAGGGCTGGAGGCACCACCGAGTACAGAACTGACAGGGCCAGATCCAGGGATCGGAAAGACATGGAAGGGGGCTTCAGGTAGGCAAACACTGCAGTGCTGAGGAACAGAGAGACCACAGCCAGGTGAGGGAGGCAGGTAGAAAAGGCTTTGTGCCGTCCCTGCTCAGAGGGGATCCTCAGCACAGCCCTGAAGATCTGCACATAGGAGAAAACAATGAACACAAAACAGCCAAATGCTGAACAGGCACTAACTGCACTGAGTCCCAGCTTTTGGAGAGCGCTGGTGTGTGAGCAGGAGAGCTTGAGGATTGGGGGCACATCACAGAAGAACTGGCCCAGGGCATTGCCATGGCACAGGGGCAGGGAAAATGTATTGGCTGTGTGCATGAGAGCATGGAGAAAGCCACTGGCCCAGGCAGCTGCTGCCATGTGGGCACAAGCTCTGCTGCCCAGGAGGGTCCCGTAGTGCAGGGGTTTGCAGATGGACACGTAGCGGTCGTAGCACATAATGGTCAGGAGGAAATACTCTGCTGAGATGAAGAAGAGAAAGAAAAAGAGCTGAGCAGTACATCCTGTGTAGGACACATCCCTGGTGTCCCAGAGGGAATTGTGCATGGCTTTGGGGACAGTGGTGCAGATGGAGCCCAGGTCACTGAGGGCCAGGTTGAGCAGGAAGAAGAACATGGGCGTGTGCAGGTGGTGGCTGCCGGCTACGGCGCTGATGATGAGGCCGTTGGCCAGGAGGGCAGCCAGGGAGATGCCCAGCAAGAGGCAGAAGTGCAGGAGCTGCAGCTGCCGCGTGTCTGCCAGTGCCAGCAGGAGGAAGTGCCTGATGGAGCTGCTGTTGGACATTCCTTCACTCTGGGCATTGTGGAGTGTAGAAAAAAGACATTGAAAAGCTGAGACCAAGCTCTTGGAATCAACCCTATAGGGTTATTTTAGGAATTCCCTCAAAACTACTTCTCTGCCTGTGGGGAAACTTCACTCAGTATGTTTATTCTTGAGCTTGGGTTTATGCTCCTGAGTTACTGATTCACCTTATGCACTGCTCTCAGCCTGAACCCTGGGGAAGCCCAAAGGGAAAACAGGGCTCCCTCTGCCCCATTGCAGTCAGACCTGCTGGTCCCCACACAGGTGCACTTTGCCCATTCCACCTCCCTGTAGTTCAGGGTGATCCAACATAAACTGAGCTTGAAAAAATAAGTCGAGTTTTTAAAGACTTCAGATTAAAAGTCAATTTATCTAAGCCCTTCTCTCTTTCCCAACGCAGCTGGACAGGGAGATATGCCAAGGGTTGGTCTGGCTCTCTGCTGCCTGGAGTTGTGCCTACTGGGAGTAGTTTCTCTTTACCCAAGCCTTGTCCCTGCCAGTGCTGCCAGAGCCCAACCCAGCCCTGGGGGCTCAGCTCTGCCCTGCAGGCCCCTCCCAGCACAGGGCACTGTCCAGGGGCCTCTCCCTGGCAGCAGGGCCTTAAGGGCAGGGCAGACAAACAGAGATGCTGCAAGCCAAGGTGCTGCTGCTGCTGTCTGTAGGGAGAGGAGGCTGAGGAGGCACTTTCTGAGGGAGATCTGAGGCCCATCTGCTGATGCCCAGGGTGACAGTGCAGGAGTGTCAGTGACACAGCCAAAGCTGACAGCCCCTTTCCCTTCCCTTTAGGAGAAAGCTGAGAGCAGCCCTGGCCATGCAGCTCCATCTCCAGAGCAGGAGGAATCTGCCCTGATGGGGGTGGCTCCTTCCACCTCCAACTTCTCCCCTGCAGCATCCATGGGGAGCTGCCACGCAGGCTGAGAGCTGCCCCTGGCAGGTGGCACATGCCCTGGGCTGGCCAAGAGCCCCGAGGGCTGCAGGAGCTGCTCTGCAGGACAGCCCTGGGCAGCCCTGGCTGCAGCCCCAGCTTCAGCCCCTGCAGCCGTCCCTGGCAGCAGGAGCCGTCCTGCCCTGTCCCTCTGACGGTGCCCAGGGCAGCCCCGCTCTGCAGCACATCCTCCTCCTGCTCCTCCTGTGCCACAGAGAAACTGGGAGAGTCCTCCTGACACATCCCCCAGGCTGTGGGATGTGCTGGCTTCAGGAGATCCCTCCAGGAGCACAGGGGACATTGCCCTGCACCCACACACTCACCATGCACAGGGCTGTGAAGATCTTTCCCCAAGTGAAGTCTCAGCTCAATGTCTTCCCAATCCTGATTGCCTTCAGCCTGTCTCTGCCTGGCTCCTATCCCCTCAGTGCCTGCAGGCAGAGCCCTCAGCCCTGCTGGGCTGGGAGAGGAGCTGGTCCTGGGAAGAGCTGTTCCTTTAAAGCTCAGCAGCACAGACACAGCACAAGGCCTTTAATGAGCCTCTTGGGGATTTGGTGTTGTTTACATCAGACTCAGTCCCTGAGAGAGTGCTCAAAAAACTTCTCAAGAACTCAAACTCAAATTAAAAGTCTGAAGTTTCCTGAAGTTTTAATGGTTCCCACTGAGGAACGCAACTGAGATAGTGTCCCCAAGTTCCAGTTAGAGCAGAACACTGGAGGCAGTGATTACAGCTGGGGACAAACAAGGCCAAGGTGTCCCTGGTGCTGAGCAAAGCTGGATGTGTTTGAGGAATGCAGAGGGCCAAGGCCTGAGCCCCAGCCCCTGGCCAGGCAGATCCTGTCCCTCCCTCCTTGCTCAGGGCTCTTCCCGGGATGGGCACTGGCATGTGGGGATGTGCAATGGCAAGGGCAGGAGCATGGGGCGGCCCCTGCCAGGCTGCTGAGCAGGGACAAGGAGGCAAGAGGCCCCAGGCCTGCAAGGGGCACTTGTCCCTGCTCCTGCCTCAGGCCCCGGCCCCGCAGCCATGGCCAAAGTGCTGCCAAGTTGGCTCTGGGAGGGCTGTTTTTGCAAACTGCTGCCCATCCCCCTGCCCGTGCAGCCCAGGGTGTCCCCCGGGGTCCCTGCCCTGCCCTCTGGGCCCCAGGCTGTCGGGACCCCCCGGGTGCCCCACCTGGCTGGGCCCTTCCTTTGCTGACCCGCTCTGCCTCCGGGCCCGCCTCTGCCCCCCACACAAAGCCTTGGGCTGCTCCCGGGTCCTTCTGGGGGTATTTTGCACCCCACCCTGCCCTGGGAGGGGAAAAATTCCTTTTTCCTTCTGTCCAGTCCGATCTCCTCTGGCAATTTACATTAAGTTTTTTCCCTTTTTTTCCCCTTTTTACTATTACTTTAAAAGATCCACCATCTCTGAAACCTCCCCCCTTTAGTCCCTCCCAGGGCTCTCCTCTGCTGTCCTCAGTCCCGACCCCAGTGAGCACAAGCTCCTCGGGCCCTTTACAGGGGCTCGTGTGGCCCTTTAGGCCCTGATGCACTAGGGGCCTGGGCAAAAGGAAGGTTTTTTTTCTACAGGAAGGAAACCACAGAGCCCCAGAGTTTTGAAGGCCGATCAAGGCAGCCTCAAGGGGGCCAAAGGGGCCAAAACCCCCCCTTTTTGGCTTTGGTTTTTTTTGGGGAAATTTGGGGGAAAAACCGTTTGGGGAAACCAAACCTTTTTTTTTCAAAGAAGGAAAGAAACCTTTTTTTTAAGGAAAAAAGGGCCCCCCAAAATTTTACAACGGGGAGAGCCCCCGGGAAAAAGGGGGGAAAAAATTCCCGGGTTTTTCTGGGCCTTTTTCCCTTAATTTAAGGAAGGGGGAACCCCTTTTCCCCCAAAAAAAAAAAAAAGTTTTTTAAGGAAAAAAAAAGAAAACCCTTTCCCTTTTTTTAAAGGGATTTAAAATTTCCCCCCCCCCGGGGGGCCCCAAAAAGGGGGGTTTTCCCAATTTTTTTTATAAAAAATCTTTTTGGGGGTTTAAAAAAAAGGGAAAACCAAAATTTTGGGAAAAAGGGGGAAAAAAGTTTTTTTCCCCCCAAAAGGGGCCTGTCCCGGAACAAAGAGAAGAAAAAACCCCAAAGAAGGGGGGACCATGGGGAAGCCCAAACAGCCCCCTTGGGGGGCCCCTTTTTTTTGGGTTCCAAACCCCCTTTCCCGTCTTTTTTTCTGGGGGCCCCTGCAACAACAGGGCGGGGGTTTTGGAAAAGGGGGAAAAGCCACCCCTGCCCGGGGCGGGTTTTCCCCCGTTTTTTTGGGGAAAAAAGGAAACCCCTGGGGGGGCGGCCTTTGAGGGGGGAAGGGTGAGGGAAACCCGGGGGGGGGTGGGGATTTGGGGGTTCGGGGGCCCCGGGGGGGCCCCCTTTTTCCCCCGGGGGGCCCTAAAGGGCCCCGGGGGGGGGGGCTGGGGGGGGCCGGGGCCCCCACCCCCCCCAGGGGGGGCCCCCGGGGGGCCCCCCCGGGGGTGGGGGCCCCCGGGGGTGCCCCCGGCCCCCCCCCGTGGGGGGGGGTTTGGGGGGGGGGAAAAAGGGGGAAAAAGGGGGGGGAAAAACCCGGGCTGCGGGCCCCAACCCTTCCCCCTTTTCCACCCCCCCCCGGGGGGGATAAAGGAAACCCCCCCTTTTTTTGTTTCTTTGGGGATGGGGCCCCCCCCTTTCCCCCCCCCCTTTTGGGGGGGGCCCCCGGGGCCTGCCCAAAAAAAAGGGGGGGTTTTTTTGGGGGGGGGAAAAAAAGGGAGGGAAAATTTCCCCCCGAAGGCACCCGGGGAAAAAGGGGGGCCACCCCCAAAAGGGCCCCCCTGCGGACTTTTCCTACCCCCAAATTTTTCCCTTTTTTAAATTTTTAAAGGGGGAAATTTTAAAAAGGGGGGAAAATTTTTTTTTAAAACCCCCTTAAGGGCCCCCCAAACCCCAAAAAATTTTTATCTTTTTGCAATTTCCCCCGGGGGGGTTTTTCAAACCCCGGGGGAAAAAACCCAGGGGGGAAAAACCTTTGGGTTTTTCCCCCAAAAAAAAGGGGAAATTGGGCCCCTTGAGGCCCAAAAGGCAAGCCCCGGGATTATTTTTTTTTTGGGGAAAAAACCTTTTGGGGGAAAAGGAAACCCCAACCCGGGGGAAAGCCCCAAACCCAAAAACCCGCCCCTTGGCGGGGAAACCCCTTTTTTCCCAAAATTTTCAAAAACCTAAAAATTTTTTACTTTTTTTCTTTAAAAAAATTTTTTTTAAATTCCCTTTTTAAAAAAATTTCTAAACCCCTCCCCCGGGGCAAAAAACCCAAAAAAGCCCCTTTTTTTTTTTTCCCCCTTTGGGGGGGTTTTCCCGGGGGTTTTAAACAAAAAAAAAAAAAATTTTTTTTTTTAAAAAAACTTTTTTTTCCCCTTTTTAAAAAAAGGTTTTTTTTTGGGTTCCCCAATTTGCCGTTTTTCCCCGGCTTTGCAATTTGGGTTTAAAAGAGCTTTAAGGTTTTTGGAAAAAGACCCCCTCCCCCCCAGGGGTTTTTACGCCCACCCCCCCAAAAAACCCCAAAAAAAAAGGGGAAAAAAAATTTTAAAAAAAAAAGAAAAAAAAAAAAAAAAATTTTTTAAAAAAAAAAAAATTTTTTTTTTTGGTTTTTTTTTTTTTTGTTGGGGGGGGTTTTTTTTTTTTTTTTTTTTTTTTGGGTTTTTTTTTTTTTTTTTTTTTTTTTTTTTTTTTTTTTGGGGGTTTGGGTTTTTTTTTTTTTTTTTTTTTTGGGTTTTTTTTTTTTTTTTTTTTTTGGGTTTTTTTTTTTTTTTGGGGGGGGTTTTTTTTGGGTTTTTTGGGGTTTTTTTTTTGGGGGGTTTTTTTTTGGGTTTGGTTTTTTTGGGGTTTTTTTTGGGGGGGGGGGGGGGGGGGTTTTTTTTTTTTTGGGGTTTTTGGGGGGGTGGGTTTTTGGGGGGGGGGGGGGGGGGGTGGGTTTTTTTTTTTTTTTTTTTTTGGGGGGGTGTTTAATAATTAAAATTTTAAAGAAAAAGGGGTTTTTAAAAAAAAGGGGGGGGGTTTGGAATTTGGGGAAATTTAAAAAAAAAAAAATTTAAAAAAGGTTTTTTTTTTTTTTGGGGAGGGAAAAAAAGAAAAGGGTTTGGGATTTTAAATAAAAATTTTTTTAAAAAAAAAAAAAACAAAAGGGAAAAAGGGTTTAAAAAAGGGTTTTTTTTTTTGGGGGGGGGAAAAAAGGGGTTTTTGGGTTTTAAGGGAAAAAGGGGGAAAAAAAGGGGTTAGGGGGGAAAATGAAAAAAATTGGGGGGGGGAAAAAGGGGTTTATTGGGGTGGGGGAAAATTTTTAAGGAAATTTAAAAAAAGGGGGGGGGGGTTTTTTCCTAAAGGAAAAAAAGGGCCAGGGGGGTCCCCGGGGGGGAGGGGGAACCCCCCCCCCGGGGGCCATCCCCCAGCTCTACCCCAGGGCCCGGGGGGGCGGGGCCAAAAGGGGGCACCCGAAGCGCTCCCCCGAACCCCCCGGTGGCCCTGAAATCTTGTGTGCTCTGCCCATTTCCCCCCCACCCGCACAGGGGCAGAGCCCTCCGAGCCAGGGAAAGGCTTGCAGCTCCCCCCCACCCCCCCCCTGCCACCCCCCCTGCCCCCACTCACCTTGAAAAGACCCCACTCTTCCTTTTTCCCCCCCAGGTGCCGCCCCCCCATCCCCCCTTAAACCCCAGAGCCTGCAGGCCCCCCCGCTCAAAGTCCTGCCAGGGGCTCCCGGGCCTGTGGGCCCCACGGTTTCCCTGGCCCGGGGGGGTCACCCACCCCCTTCCCCACGCTGCCCCCCAGGGCCGGTTTGCCAGAGGGGGGAGCAGAAAACCCCGGGGCCGCCGGGACCCAGGGGGCCCGGGGGCGGCGGGGGGGCCCGGGGGAGCGGGGGGGCCGGGGGTTTTAACTGGGGGGGCCGGGGCCCCGGGGGGGGAGCCGCGCTCGGTTTTCCATGAATCTATGGCATGAATCTATGGGCCACACGGGGGCTCGTGTGGGCTCTGCGGGAAGGGCGGCCCCCGGTGCAGGGCTGGGCCCCCTCTGCTCCTGCCCCCCTGCCAGCTGCAGAGAGCGGGGGAGGAAGGGTTGGCGCGGCCTCACCCCCTGGGCCGGGCGCTGCCTGCCCCACCCCCCCGGGCCCCCCTGCCCCACACCCCCGGGGGGCGCCACGGGGGGCCCGGGCGCCCCCCGGGGGGAAAGGGGGAGGGGGGCCGGGCTGCCCGGGGGGCCGCGGTGCCGGCCCCCCCCGCAGCCCCGCCGGGCCGGGGCCCCCATCGTGAGCGGGGGAAAAAGGGCCCCCGCGCCTCTGCGTGCGAAACCGGGAAAGGGGCACAGCTGCCCCCCTGAAACACTGAGCACTGCGCTCGGGGGGCCCTTTCCCCGGGGGTGAGGCGGGGGTTTCAGGCCCTCCTTCCCCGGCACTCGCTGAATTTCCCCCAAAAAATTCTGCCTTTTTCCCCCTTTCTTTCAAGACCCTTTTTTTTTGGAACTGGGCCCCCAGAAACCGTTTCCCTGAAAAACCGGGGAGCAGAAAGAGATTGGGGGAGGGCCCCCAAAAGCGCAGGCCGGGGTGCGTCCCGTCCCAAAGGGCCCGGGGGGGGGGGGTGCAGCCCCGGCAGGGCCAAAAGCAGGGGCAGCCGAGCCCCTGCAGGGGGACGCAGCACCCAGGGCCAAAAACCCTCTCAAGATGGCATTTGGGGAAAAGGGGGGCAGCAGGCGGGGGAAAAAAAGGTGTCTTCAGGCCTTTTTTCCTTTTCCCTTTTCCCGGGAAAAAAAACCCCCCTTCGGAAGAGCATATGGGGAGCAGCTGCCCCCTGGCTGTTTTTTGTATGGAAGAAGAAATAAAGACCTCAGCATTGGCCTTTCCGGGCTCAGCCTGCACAGGCCTGCAAAAATTTTTAGGCACTAAGTGTCCCGACGGCACCCAGCCAGTGGGGGGAGCAGTGAAACCTTTCTGGTAAAAAATGGCAGGAGCGCCCCAACATGCATGTGTGGGCTGGGGATCAGCATTCATTGTCCAAGATGATAAAAAGGGGGACATGACCCCCCTCTAACATCTCTCCCCTGCATCCCCCAAAAAATAACAAGACTTTTTCGGCCCCCACATTTTTTCAGCCCTGTGGGAAAACAAGTTTGTTAAAGGCCCCTCGCCCCCGGGGCCCCGGGGGCCCAAAAGGGGCCGTCCCCCAAGCACGGGGGGAGCTGAAGCGGGAGCAGGAGAGTGGGAGCAGCCCCCCCCCGCCCCAAGCCCCCCCAAGGCCAAGCCCAATGCGTTTTTTCCCGCCCCACGCTGCCCGCGCATCTTCCCACTGCCCCCCCTTTCCCCCCCAAGGGGTTCTTGCCCAGCCCAAAGAGGCCTCGGAGTGCCAAGTAACGCCCCGGGCCCCCCTCGCCCGCAGGTTCTGTTTCCAAACCCCCAAACAAAGTCACTGCATTCCCCAATTTCCCGCAAATCGAGGGCCTGAAAGGCACCCGGGCCCGTGCCCGGACCGGCCCCGGGGGGGGGCCCAGCAGCGACAGGGGGGGCCCAGGGGGGGAGCACAGGGCACGGGCACCCCTCCTGGGACTTGGCGCGAGAGGGCAGGAGCGGGGGGGAGCCAGCGGGGAGGCCGGGGGCCCTTTGGCCACCTCCCCGGGAAGGCCCCCGGGAGGGAAATCCCCTAGGGAACCCCTTTTTCCCCCCCTGGGGGGCAGTTAGAATCCCTGCAGAAAAAAAAAGGGGGTTTTTTTTAATGGCAAAAATTCCTGACGAGAGGGAAAGGAAAAACCCGACCCTAACCAGGGGGCAAATCTCTCCCGGAGTGACCCAATTCTCACTTTCCCCCCCACCTTTTTCCGCAAGGGGGGCCGGGGGCCTTTGGGAGTTGGTTGCTCATGGGCACCCTCCCCTCCCCCCTTTTCCCTGTGCTTTGGGGCCCCCCCCCCCGGAAACGCTCCGGCCCCGACCCCCACACTTTGTGGGACACCTGGGGGAAGAGCACAAATGTAGAGGGAGTGGGGAGAAGGGGTTCACCTGGCCACAGAGCCACAACAAAGTGGAGGTGTAAGAAGGCACGTGTCCCCCCACACCTGCGTTCCATTTTTACCACCCATTAAGGGAAAGGGGGGGGGGGGGGGGGGGGGGGGGGGGGGGGGGGGGGATTAGGTTTTTTGAGTTTGGGGAAATGTAAAAAGTATGGGAATTTTGAAAAGGCGAAAAAACTCCTAAGAGACTGAAGTAAATCACAAACAAGGTATTTTATTACACGCCGGGGAAATCACAAAGGGGTTTCTAGCTATCTCATGAAGAAGCAAACTTTTTTACAAACTTGGGTGAGGGTTACTCTATTTATAAAGGCTGGTTGGGGGGAGCGGGGCGGGGAAAATCTATTTTGAGGATTATTCATTGGTCCTTTGTTGCCTTCCTCTGGGCGGGGTCTTCTGAGATTTCCTCTTTAAAATTTGAACTCTTTATCCCAATATGGTCAATTCCCGGTGTACTTGGGTTGGGTTCCATGGCTTGGCACGGCTCTTAGGGTCGTTTGACAGTCCGGCTTTAGGGTCGTTTTACATATTGCTCTGACAGCTTACTCGACAACCCCCTTTTCCCTTTCTCTCTTTATTGTTTTCCCCCTTCAAACAGAAGGGCCCCCAGGATTCTTTTGGGTTAATGAAAAACCATCAACAGCATTATCAATAATTTAGGATTGCTTCCCGGGTTAAGAATAACCTACCTACGCATCATAAACAATTTTTCCCGATGTGGGGGGGGCGAATCCCCTTTTACCAACATAACCACCCCCGGGGATATGGGGTATGGGGTCCCGTGTTGGGGGCGGTGAGTAGCTAATGGGATGGGGAAAGGGATAGGGCTGCCCCAAATTGATTTTCGTCTTGCTCTGCCCAACATTTTGAAACAAAATTTTTCTTGTGCAGTAGTAAAATTGATCGGAAAGGGGATTTGGGGGTTCATTTCCCCCCCTTTTTTTAAACATACAATTCTTTCGTCTAATTCTATTTCCCTTAGGGCGTGTACGCTCGTACCTAGCCCAAAACTATTTGAGTTCTTTTCATTATAACCTTATCTCCACCCATGCAAAAATTTAAAATTTGA
>NW_026992970.1:0-23833 GCF_028769735.1 Zonotrichia leucophrys gambelii
GGATTTTTTCAGGGCCGCCGGCCCCACCCCCCCAAAAAAAACCCCGGCCCTTTTCCCCGGAAAAAAAACCCCCCCCTTGCTGGCAATTCAGGACCCTTTTTAAAACCCCCCGACGGAGGGGCCCCCCTTTTTCTGGGAACCTCCGGTATGTGGATTTTTAGGGGCCAGCGGGGCCCCCACCACAGGCCCCCCAAAAAACCCCCGGCCCTTTTCCCTGGAAAAAAACTCCCCCTTTTGGCTGGGGGGGTTTTCAGAGCCATTTTTTCAAACCGCCCCTGGATGGTGCCACCTTTTACGGGGCCCCTCCCGGTAGTGGATTTTCGGACCCGGGCCACTCCCGCCAAGGCCCCCAAAACAAAAAAGGCCCTTTTCCTGGAAAAAAACTACCCGCCCCTTTTGGTGGGATTGCAGGAGCCATTCCCCCTTTTCAAAACCGCCCATGGACTGGTGCACCCTTTCTTGGGGAACCCTCCCCGTATGTGGATTTCAGGGCCGCCGGCCCATTTCCCCCCCCCGGCCCCCCCCCCCCCAAAAAACCCCAAATACGGCCTTTATTCCCCCCTTTTTTTTGGGGAAGGGTAAAAAAAATGGCCCCCCGTCCCCTCCCCGGTGGCAATTTCAGAGCCACTTGTCATAAACCAGCCCACTTGGCACTGGTGCACCTTTATCTGGGAACCTCCTGCTATGTGGATTTTCAGGGGCGCCGGCCCCCCCCAGCCCGGCCCCGAAAACCAAACCAGGCCCCCTTTTCCCGGAAAAAAACTACCCCCCTTCTGGTGGCAGATTTCAGGAGCCCTTCCCCTATCAAACCCCGACTGGGGTGGTGCCACCTTTTCGGGAACCTCCCGGGTTGTGGATTTTTTAGGGCCGCCGGCCTCCCAAACAACCCCAAAAAACCGGCCCCTTTTCCGGAAAAACACCCCCCCTGGGGCAATTGAGGAGCCCCCTTTTTATCAAACCGGGCCACTTGGCCTGTGCCCCTTTCGGGACCCTCCGCTTTGTGGGGTTTTTGGGCCAGCCGGCCACTCCCGCCAAGGCCCCAAAAAAAAAAACCGGGCCCTTTTCCCTGGAAGTAAAACACCCCCTATTGGTGGAATTGCAGGAGCCCTTTTTTAAAAAAGCCCACTGCATGGTGCCCACTTTCACTGGGAAACCGCGTATCTGGATTTCAGGAAAGCCGGCCCCCTCCCCCCCCCCGGCCCCCCAACACAAACCCGGCCCCTTTTCCCGGAAAAAACTACCCCCCTCTGGGGAGATTGCAGGACCATTCCTTATCAACCAACCCGGGGTGGTGCCCCTTTCATCTGGGAACCTCCTGGTATCGTGGATTTCGGAGCCCCGCGGGGCCCCTCCCCGCCACAGCCCCCCAAAAAAAACCCCGGCCTTTTCCTGGAAGTAAACTGCTGCCCGCTTTTGGTGGCGTTGCGGAACAAAATTGGCTCTTCAAAAACCAGCCCAAATGGGTGGTGCCACCTTTCTGGGGGGCCATCCCGCGTAGTGGATTTTAGGAGCCAGCCGGCCAACCCCAGCCACGCCCCCAAAACAAACCCCGGCCCTTTTTTCCCCGAAAAAAAAAAACTGCCCTCTCTGGTGGGAGATTGCGGAGCCCCTTGCCCCTTTTCAACCAGCCCGATGGCACTTTTGCCACCTTTCATCTGGGAACCCTCCTGCGTATCTGGATTTTCAGGGCCAGCCCCGGGCCCCTCCCGCACGGCCCCAACCAAAACACGGCCTTTCCTGGAAAAAAAAACTACCCGCCCCCTTCTGGCTGGCAGATTTAGGACCACTTTCTATCAAACCCGCGATGGAATTCCCTTTCATCGGGGGCCATCTGCGTATCGTGGATTTTCAGGAGCCAGCTGGCCACTCCAGCCACAGGCCCCCCAAACAAACCACGGCCCTTTTCCCTGGCAAAACAACACTCACCCGCCCGCTTCTGGTGGCAGATTGCAGGAACCACTTGGCTCTCTCAAACCGCCACTTTGCTCTGGTGCCCCCTTTCATCTGGGAACCATCCTGCGTATCGGTGGATTTTCAGGAGCCCGCCGGCCACTCCCAGCCACAGGCCCCCAACACAAACCACCGCCCTTTTCCCCGTAAGTAAATCTAACCTGCCACATCTGGCTGGCAGATTGCAGGAAACCACTTGCCTCTATCAAAAAACCCCGCCCGAAATTTTGGGACTGGTGCCACCTTTCATTGGGGGAACCATCCTGCGTATCGTGGATTTCAGGAGCCAGCCGGGGCCCCTCCCAGCCACAGGTCCCAACAAATACTTCGGCCCCCTTTTCCTTTGGGAAATAAATCGACTGCCTTTTTCTGGCTGGCAGAATGCAGGGGCCACTTGTGTACTATCAAACCAGCGGACTTGACATTTCTGCCGCCTTTATTTGGGAACCATCCTGCGTATCGTGGATTTTCAGGAGCCCCGGCACAGCCACAGGCCGCCAAACACAAACTACGGCCTTTCCGGAAGTAAAATGACCTGCCCCCACCCGTTGGAAATTGCACGGGGCACTTGGTTTATCAACCCGCCCGCCTGGCAATGGTTGCCCCCTTTTATCTGGGGAACCCTCCCGCGTATCTGGATTTTCAGGAGCAGGCCCCGGGCCCCTCCAGTCACAGGCCCCCCCAACACAAACCAGGGGGCCCCTTTTCCCCGGGCAAACAAACTTACCTCCCCGTTCGGGTGGCGATTGCAGGAGCCCCTTGCCTCTTCAAACGCCCGACTCGGCACTTGCCACCTTTAAACTTTGGGAAAACCCTCCTGCGTATGTGGATTTTTAGGAGCCAGCCAGCCACTCCCAGCCACAGGCCCCAAACACAAAAAACCCCGGCCCTTTTCCGGCAACAAAATTTCCCACTCCGCTTCTGGCGGCAGATTGCAGGGCCACTTGCCCTATCAAAAAAAGCCCGAACTTGGACTGATGCCCTAGGTCTGGGAAACATCCCGCCTATTGTGGATTTTCAGGGGCCCGCCCGGGCCCCCCCCTGCCACAAGTCCGAAAATAATACGGCCCCTTTCCCCGGAAGTAAAACGGCCTGCCGCATCATGTGGTGGCCACATTGCAGCCGCCCTTGGTAATATCAAACGTGTCCCAAAATGGCCTTTGGGGCCAACTTTCATCTGGAAACACTGCGTATCGGGATTTTCAGGGACCAGCCCGGGCCATCCAGCCACGGCCCCGAAAACAAACCCTGGCCCTTTTCCCTGGCAAACACAATAACCCACTCCGCTTCTGGCTGGCAGATTGCAGGACCCTTCCCTCTATCCATTCCCGCCCGACTTGGCACTGGTTTCCCCCCTTTCATTTGGGAACCATCTGGGTATCGGGTTTTTCGGAGCCCCGTCAGCACTCCCAGCACCGCCCCCGAAACAAACCGGCCCTTTTCCCTGGAAGTAAAAATGACCTGCCCCGCTTCTGGCTGGCAGATTGCAGGAACAACTTGGCTCTCTCAAACCAGCCCAATCGGCATGGTGCACCTTGTGTCTGGGGCATCCCGCGTATCGTGGGTTTTCAGGAGCACAGGCAACCCCAGCCACAGGGCCCCCCCCAAAACAAACCCGCCTTTTCCTGAAAGTAAAACTGGACCCGCCCGTCATCTGGCTTGCAGATTGCAGGAGCCACTTGCCTCTACCCCCCTTGCCCCAGTCGCACTTGTGCACCTTTCTCTGGGAACATCCTGCGTATCGTTTGGGTTTTCAGGAGCCAGCCGGCACTCCCAGCCACGGGGCCCCCCGAACACAAACCACGGCCCCCTTTTTCCCTGGCCCCAAAAAAAACTCACCCGACCCCCTTTGGCTGGCAGATTGAAGGAGCCACTTCATCTATCAAACCAGCCGACTCGGTTAAAATTTTGCACCTTTCATAAAGGGGAACATCCTGCGTATCGTGGATTTTTCCGGAGCCAGCCCGGGCCCCTCCCAGCCCCGGCCCCGAAAAACAAACCCCGGCCATTTTCCGGCAAAGAAAACTCACCCCCACCGTTCTGGCTGGCGATTGCAGGAGACACTTTCCCCCTTCAAACCAGCCCGACTCGGGACTGGTTTCCAAACCCTTTTATCTGGGAACCTTTCCCGGTATCGTGGATTTTTTGGAGCCGCCCGGGGGCTCCAGCCACAGGCCCCCAAACCCAAATACGGCCCCTTTTTCCCGGAGTAAAATGACCTGGCCCCTATTGGCTTTGGAGATTGCAGGAGACACTTTTCTCTTTATCATTTCCCGCCCGACTCGGCACTGGTGCCACCTTTCATCTGGGAAACCCCTCCTGCTTATCGTGGATTTCAGGAGCCAGCCGGCCATCCAACCCCGGCCCCCAAACACCCAAACCCACGCCCTTTTCCCCGGAAGTAAACTGACTGCCCATCTTCTGGCTGGCAGATTGAGGGCCCTTGCCCCTATCATTTCCCGCCTGACTCGACACTGGTTCCCCCTTTCATCTGGGAACCCTCTGGGGTATCGTGGATTTTTCAGGAGCCGCCCGGGCCCCTCCCGCCACAAGTCCACAAAAAATATTCTACGGCCCCTTTTTCCCCGAAGTAAGACTGACTGCCCATCATCTGGCTGGCACATTGCAGCAGCCACTTGGGAATATCAAATCTGCCCATTTTTGGCACTGGTGCCCCCTTCTCGGGAAACCCTCCTGGTACGGGATTTCAGGAGGGAGGGCCCGGGCCCCTCCAGCACAGGCCCCCCAAAAACAAACCACTGCCCTTTTCCCTGGCAAGAAAATCACCCCCCGCTTTGGCTGGCAGGGTTTCAGGAGCCACTTGCCTCTCTCAAACCAGACGCTTGGCGCTGGTGGGCCCCCTTTCATTGGGAACATCCTGCGATCGGGGATTTTCAGGGCCACCCGGGCCCCTCCCCGCCAAAGGCCCCCAAACACAAGCGACGGACCTTTTCCCCGGAAATAAAACTGAAACCCGCCGTCATTGGTGGGGATTGCAGGAGCCCCTTGCCCCTATCATCTGCCGACTCGGACTGGTGCAACTTTCATCTGGGAACATCCCGGTTTCGTGGATTTTTAGGAGCCAGCCGGCCATCCCAGCACAGGCCCCCGAACACAAACATGGTTTGTGTTCGGGGGCCTGTGGCTGGGAGTGGCGGCTGGCTCCTGAAAATCCACGATACGCAGGATGGTTCCCAGATGAAAGGTGGCACCAGTGCCGAGTCGGGCTAGATTGATAGAGCAAGAGGCTCCTGCAATCTGCCAGCCAGATGACGGGCAGGTCAGTTTTACTTCCAGGGAAAAGGTCCGTCGCTTGTGTTTGGGGGCCTGTGGCTGGGAGTGGCCGGCTGGCTCCTGAAAATCCACGATACGCAGGATGGTTCCCAGTTGAAAGGTGGCACCAGTGCCGAGTCGGCTAGTTTGAGAGAGGCAAGTGGCTCCTGAATCTGCCAGCCAGAAGCGGGGCGGTGAGTTTTCTTTCCAGGGAAAAGGCAGTGGTTTGTGTTCGGGGGCCTGTGGCTGGGAGTGGCCGGCTGGCTCCTGAAAATCCACGATACGCAGGATGGTTCCCAGATGAAAGGTGGCACCAGTGCCAAGATGGGCTGGTTTGATATGACCAAGTGGCTGCTGCAATGTGCCAGCCAGATGATGGGGCAGGGTCAGTTTTACTTCCAGGGAAAAGGGCCAGTAGATTTTTTGGGGACTGTGGCTGGGAGTGGCCGGCTGGCTCCTGAAAATCCACGATACGCAGGATGGTTCCCAGATGAAAGGTGGCACCAGTGTCGAGCAGATGATTGTAGAGGCAAGTGGCTCTGCAATCTGCCAGCCAGAAGATGGGCAGGTCAGTTTACTTCCTGGGAAAAGGGCCGTAATTTGTGTTTGGGCCTTGTGGCTGGGAGTGGCCGGCTGGCTCCTGAAAATCCACGATACGCAGGATGGTTCCCAGATGAAAGGTGGCACCAGTGCGAGTCAGGCTGGATTGATAGAGGCAAGTGGTCTCCTGCAATCTGCCAGCCAGAAGACGGCAGGTCAGTTTTACTTCCTGGGAAAAGGGCCGTAGTTTGTGTTTGGGGGCCTGTGGCTGGGAGTGGCCGGCTGGCTCCTGAAAATCCACGATATGCAGGATGGTTCCCAGATGAAAGGTGGCACCAGTGCCGAGTTGGGCTGGTTTGAGAGAGCCAAGTGGTTCCTGCAATCTGCCAGCCAGAAGCGGGGCGGGTGAGTTTTGTTTGCCAGGGAAAAGGGCCGTGGTTTGTGTTCGGGGGCCTGTGGCTGGGAGTGGCCAGCTGGCTCCTGAAAATCCACGATACGCAGGATGGTTCCCTGATGAAAGGTGGCACCATTACCGAGTCGGGCTGGTTTGATAGAGTGAAGTGGCTCCTTCAATCTGCCAGCCAGAAGCGGGTCGGGTGAGTTTTCTTTGCCAGGGAAAAGGGCCGTGGTTTGTGTTCGGGGGCCTGTGGCTGGGAGTGGCCGGCTGGCTCCTGAAAATCCACGATACGCAGGATGGTTCCCAGATGAAAGGTGGCACAAGTGCCGACTCGGGCAAGATTGATAGAGGCAAGTGGCTCCTGCAATCTGCCAGCCAGATGACGGGCAGGTCAGTTTTACTTTCAGGGAAAAGGGCCGTGGTTTGTGTTCGGGGGGCTGTGGCTGGGGTTGGCCGGCTGGCTCCTGAAAATCCACGATACGCAGGATGGCTCCCAGACACAAGGTGGCACCAGTGCCGAGTTGGGCTGGTTTGAGAGAGCCAAGTTGTTCCTGCAATCTGCCAGCCAGAAGCTGGGCAGGTCAGTTTTACTTCCAGGGAAAATGGCCGTGGTTTGTGTTCGGGGGGCTGTGGCTGGGAGTGGCTGACTGGCTCCTGAAGATCCACGATACACAGGATGGTTCCCAGATGAAAGGTGGCACCAGTGCCAAGTCGGGCTGGATTGATAGAGGGAAGTGGGTCCTGCAATCTGCCAGCCAGAAGCGGAGTGGGTTAGTTGTGTTTGCCAGGGAAAAGGGCCATGGTTTGTGTTCGGGGGCCTGTGGCTGGAAGTGGCCGGCTGGTTCCTGAAAATCCACGATACGCAGGATGTTTCCCAGATGAAAGTTGGCACCAGTGCCATGTTGGACACGTTTGATATTACCAAGTGGCTGCTGCAATGTGCCAGCCAGATGATGGGCAGGTCCGTTTTACTTCCAGGGAAAAGGGCCGTAGCTTATTTTTGGGGACTTGTGGCAGGGAGTGGCCGGCTGGCCCCTGAAAATCCACAATACGCTGGATGGCTCCCAGACCCTAGGTGGCATCAGTGCCAAGTCGGGCTGGTTTGATAGAGGCAAGTGGCTCCTGCAATCTGCCAGCCAGAAGCGGAGTGGGTAAGTTTTGTTTGCCAGGGAAAAGGGCCGTGGTTTGTGTTTGGGGGCCTGTGGCTGGGAGTGGCTGGCTGGCTCCTGAAAATCCACGATACGCAGGATGGTTCCCAGATGAAAGGTGGCACCAGTGCCGAGTCGGGCTGGTTTGATAGAGGCAAGTGGCTCCTGCAATCTGCCAGCCAGAAGCGGGGAGGTTAAGTTTTGTTTGCCAGGGTAAAGGGCCCTGGTTTGTGTTCGGGGGCCTGTGGCTGGGAGTGGCCGGCTGCCTCCTGAAAATCCACGATACGCAGGATGGTTCCCAGATGAAAGGTGGCACCAGTGCCAAGTCGGGCTGGTTTGATAATACCAAGTGGCTCGTGCAATCTGCCAGACAGGTGATGGGCAGGTCAGTTTTACTTCCAGGGAAAAGGGCCGTAGTTTGTGTTTGGCGGCCTGTGGCTGTGTCCGGCTGGCTCCTGAAAATCCACGATACGCAGGATGGTTCCCAGATGAAAGGCGGCAGAAATGTCAAGTCCGACTGGTTTGATAGTACAAAGTGGCTCCTGCAATCTGCCAGCCAGAAGATGGGCAGGTCAGATTTACTTCCAGGGAAAAGGGCCGTAGTATTTGTTTGGGGACCTGTGGCTGGGAGTGGCCGGCTGGCTCCTGAAAATCCACGATACGCAGGATGGTTCCCAGATGAAAGGTGGCACCAGTGCCAAATCGGGCTGGTTTGATAGAGGCAAGTGGCTCCTGCAATCTGCCAGCCAGATGATGGGCAGGTAAGATTTACTTACAGGGAAAAGGGCCGTGGTTTGTGTTTGGGGGCCTGTGGCTGGGAGTGGCCGGCTGGCTCCTGAAAATCCACGATACGCAGGATGGTTCCCAGATGAAAGGTGGCACCAGAGCAAAGTTGGGCTGGTTTGAGAGAGCCAAGTGGTTCCTGCAATCTGCCAGCCAGAAGCGGGGCGGGTGAGTGTTGTTTGCCAGGGAAAAGGGCCGTGGTTTGTGTTCGGGGGCCTGTGGCTGGGAGTGGCCAGCTGGCTCCTGAAAATCCACGATACGCAGGATGGTTCCCTGATGAAAGGTGGCACCATTACCGAGTCGGGCTGGTTTGATAGAGGGAAGTGGCTCCTGCAATCTGCCAGCCAGAAGCGGGTCGGGTGAGTTTATTTGCCAGGGAAAAGGGCCGTGGTTTGTGTTCGGGGGCCTGTGGCTGGGAGTGGCCGGCTGGCTCCTGAAAATCCACGATACGCAGGATGGTTCCCAGATGAAAGGTGGCACAAGTGCCGACTCGGGCTGGATTGATAGAGGCAAGTGGCTCCTGCAATCTGCCAGCCAGATGACGGGCGGGTCAGTTTTACTTTCAGGGAAAAGGGCCGTGGTTTGTGTTCGGGGGGCTGTGGCTGGGGTTGGCCGGCTGGCTCCTGAAAATCCACGATACGCAGGATGGCTCCCAGACACAAGGTGGCACCAGTGCCGAGTTGGGCTGGTTTGAGAGAGCCAAGTTGTTCCTGCAATCTGCCAGCCAGAAGCTGGGCAGGTCAGTTTTACTTCCAGGGAAAATGGCCGTGGTTTGTGTTCGGGGGGCTGTGGCTGGGAGTGTCTGACTGGCTCCTGAAGATCCACGATACACAGGATGGTTCCCAGATGAAAGGTGGCACCAGTGCCAAGTCGGGCTGGATTGATAGAGGGAAGTGGCTCCTGCAATCTGCCAGCCAGAAGCGGAGTGGGTTAGTTTTGTTTGCCAGGGAAAAGGGCCATGGTTTGTGTTCGGGGGCCTGTGGCTGGAAGTGGCCGGCTGGTTCCTGAAAATCCACGATACGCGGGATGTTTCCCAGATGAAAGGTGGCACCGGTGCCATGTTGGACACGTTTGATATTACCAAGTGGCTGCTGCAATGTGCCAGCCAGATGATGGGCAGGTCCGTTTTACTTCCAGGGAAAAGGGCCGTAGCTTATTTTTGGGGACTTGTGGCAGGGAGTGGCCGGCTGGCCCCTGAAAATCCACAATAGGCTGGATGCTCCCAGACCCTAGGTGGCATCAGTGCCAAGTCGGGCTGGTTTGATAGAGGCATGTGGCTCCTGCAATCTGCCAGCCAGAAGCGGGGTGGGTAAGTTTTGTTGCCAGGGAAAAGGGCCGTGGTTTGTGTTTGGGGGCCTGTGGTGGGAGTTGCTGCTGGCTCCTGAAAATCCACGATACACAGGATGGTTCCCAGATGAAAGGTGGCACCAGTGCCGAGTCGGGCTGAATTGATAGAGGCAAGTGGCTCCTGCCATCTGCCAGCCAGAAGCGGGGAGGTTAAGTTTTGTTTGCCAGGGAAAAGGGCCCTGGTTTGTGTTCGGGGGCCTGTGGCTGGGAGTGGCCGGCTGCCTCCTGAAAATCCACGATACGCAGGATGGTTCCCAGATGAAAGGTGGCACCAGTGCCAAGTCGGGCTGGTTTGATTATACCAAGTGGCTCGTGCAATCTGCCAGCCAGATGATGGGCAGGTCAGTTTTACTTCCTGGGAAAAGGGCCGTAGTTTGTGTTTGGCGGCCTGTGGCTGTGTCCGGCTGGCTCCTGAAAATCCACGATACGCAGGATGGTTCCCAGATGAAAGGCGGCAGAAATGTCAAGTCCGACTGGTTTGATAGTACAAAGTGGCTCCTGCAATCTGCCAGCCAGAAGATGGGCAGGTCAGATTTACTTCCAGGGAAAAGGGCCGTAGTATTTGTTTGGGGACCTGTGGCTGGGAGTGGCCGGCTGGCTCCTGAAAATCCACGATACGCAGGATGGTTCCCAGATGAAAGGTGGCACCAGTGCCAAATCGGGCTGGTTTGATAGAGGCAAGTGGCTCCTGCAATCTGCCAGCCAGATGATGGGCAGGTAGATTTACTTACAGGGAAAAGGGCCGTGGTTTGTGTTTGGGGCCTGTGGCTGGGAGTGGCCGGCTGGCTCCTGAAAATCCACGATACGCAGGATGGTTCCCAGGTGAAAGGTGGCACCAGTGCCGAGTCGGGCTGGATTGATAGAGGCAAGTGGCTCCTGCAAACTGCCAGCCAGAAGACGGGCAGGACAGATTTACTTCCAGGGAAAAGGGCCGTGGTTTCTGTTTGGGGGCCTGTGGCTGGGAGTGGCCGGCTGGCTCCTGAAAATCCACGATACGCAGGATGGTTCCCAGATGAAAGGTGGCACCAGTGCCGAGTCGGGCTGGATTGATAGAGGCAAGTGGCTCCTGCAATCTGCCAGCCAGATGATGGGAAGGTCAGTTTTACTTCCAGGGAAAAGGGCCGTGGTTTGTGTTCGGGGCCTGTGGCTGGGAGTGGCCGGCTGGTTCCTGGAAATCCAAGATACGCAGGATGGTTCCCAGGTGAAAGGTGGCACCAGTGGCAAGTCGGGCAGGTTTGATATTACATAGTGGCTCCTGCAATGTGCCAGCCAGATGATGGGCAGGTCAGTTTTACTTCCAGGGAAAAGGGCCGTAGATTGTTTTTGGGGTCTTTTGGCTGGGAGTGGCCAGCTGGCCCCTGAAAATCCACAATACGCTGGATGGCTCCCAGACCCAAGGTGGCACCAGTGCCGAGTCGGGCTGGATTGATAGAGGCAAGTGGCTCCTGCAATCTGCCAGCCAGATGACGGGCACGTCAGTTTTAATTCCAGGGAAAAGGACCGTAGAATTTGTTTGGGGACCTGTGTCTGGGAGTGGCCGGCTGGCTCCTGAAAATCCACGATACGCAGGATGGTTCCCAGATGAAAGGTGGCACCAGTGCCGAGTCAGGCTGGTTTGATAGAGGGAAGTGGCTCCTGCAATCTGCCAGCCAGAAGCAGGGCGGGTGAGTTTTGTTTGCCAGGGAAAATGGCCGTGGTTTGTGTTCGGGGTCCTGTGGCTGGGAGTGGCCGGCTGGCTCCTGAAAATCCACGATACGCAGGATGGTTCCCAGATGAAAGGTGGCACCAGTGCCGAGTCGGGCTGGATTGATAGAGGCAAGTGGCTCCTGCAATCTGCCAGCCAGATGACGGGCAGGTCAGTTTTACTTCCAGGGAAAAAGGGCCGTAGTTTGTGTTTGGGGGCCTGTGGCTGGGAGTGGCCGGCTGGCTCCTGAAAATCCACGATACGCAGGATGGTTCCCAGATGAAAGGTGGCACCAGTGCCGAGTCGGGCTGGTTTGATAGAGGGAAGTGGCTCCTGCAATCGGCCAGCCAGAAGCGGGGCGGGTGAGTTTTCTTTGCCAGGGAAAAGGGCCGTGATTTGTGTTCGGGGGCCTCTGGCTGAGTGGCCGGCTGGTTACAGAAAATCCACGATACGCGGGATGGTTCCCACATGAAAGGTGGCAGCAGTGCCAAGTCGGGCAGGTTTGATATTACCAAGTGGCTGCTGCAATCTGCCAGCCAGAAGATGGGCAGGTCAGTTTTACTTCCAGGGAAAAGGGCCGTAGGTTATTTTTGGGGACTTGTGGCTGGGAGTGCCCAGCTGGCCCCTGAAAATCCACAATACGCTGGATGGCTCCCAGACCCAAGGTGGCACCAGTGCCAAGTCGGGCTGGTTTGATAGAGGCAAGTGGCTCCTGAAGTCTGCCAGCCAGAAGCGGGGCGGGTGAGTTTTGTTTGCCAGGGAAAAGGGCCGTGGTTTGTGTTCGGGGGCCTGTGGCTGGGAGTGGCCGGCTGGCTCCTGAAAATCCACGATACGCAGGATGGTTCCCAGATGAAATGTGGCACCAGTGCCGAGTCAGGCTGGTTTGATAGAGGGAAGTATCTCCTGCAATCTGCCAGCCAGAAGCGGGGCGGGTGAGTTTTGTTTGCCAGGGAAAAGGGCCGTGGTTTGTGTTCAGGGGTCTGTGGCTGGGAGTGGCCGGCTGGCTCCTGAAAATCCACGATACGCAGGATGGTTCCCAGATGAAAGGTGGCACCAGTGCCACGTTGGGCTGGTTGGAGAGACCCAAGTGGTTCCTGCAATCTGCCAGCCAGAAGATGGGCAGGTCAGTTTTAATTCCAGGGAAAGGGGCCGCAGTATTTGTTTGGGGACCTGTGGCTGGGAGTGGCCGGCTGGCTCCTGAAAATCCACGATACGCAGGATGGTTCCGAGATGAAAGGTGGCAGCAGTGCCGCGTCGGGCTGGTTTTATAGAGGGATGTGGCTCCTGCAATCTGCCAGCCAGAAGCGGGGCGGGTGAGTTTCTTTGCCAGGGAAAAGGGCCGTGGTTTGTATTCGGGGCCTGTGGCTGGGAGTGGCCGGCTGGCTCCTGAAAATCCACGATACGCAGGATGGTTCCCAGATGAAAGGTGGCACCAGTGCCAACTTGGGCAGGTTTGATATTACCAAGTGGCTGCTGCAATGTGCCAGCTAGATGATGGGCAGGTCAGTTTTACTTCCAGGGAAAAGGGCCGTAGTTTGTGTTTGGGGGCCTGTGGGTGGGAGTGGCCGGCTGGCTCCTGAAAATCCACGATACGCAGGATGGTTCCCAGATGAAAGGTGGCACCAGTGCCGAGTCGGGCTGGATTGATAGAGGCAAGTGGATCCTGCAATCTGCCAGCCAGATGACAGGCAGGTCAGCTTTACTTCCAGGGAAAAGGGCCGTAGATTGTATTTGGGGACTTGTGGCTGGGAGTGGCCGGCTGGCTCCTGAAAATCCACGATACGCAGGATGGTTCCCAGATGAAAGGTGGCACCAGTGCCAAGACGAGCTGGATTGATAGAGGCAAGTGGCTCCTGCAATCTGCCAGCCAGATGACGGGCAGATCATTTTACTTTCTGGGAAAAGGGCCGTAGTTTGTGTTCGAGGGCCTGTGGCTGGGAGTGGCCGGCTGGCTCCTGAAAATCCGTGATACGCAGGATGGTTCCCAGATGAAAGGTGGCACCAGTGCCGAGTCGGGCTGGTTCGATATGGGGAAGTGGCTCCTGCAATCTGCCAGCCAGAAGCGGGGCGGGTGAGTTTTTTTTGCCAGGGAAATGGATCGTGGCTTGTATTCGCGGGCCTGTGGCTGGGAGTGGCCGGCTGGCTCCTGAAAATCCACGATATGCAGGATGGTTGCCAGATGAAAGGTGGCACCAGTGCCGAGTCGGGCTGGATTGATAGAGGCAAGTGGCTCCTGCAATCTGCCAGCCAGAAGCAGGGCGGTGAGTTTTGTTTGCCAGGGAAAGGGCCATGGTTTGTGTTCGGGCCTGTGGCTGGGAGTGGCCGGCTGGCTCCTGAAAATCCATGATACGCAGGATCGTTCCCAGATGAAAGGTGGCACCAGTGCCGAGTCGGGCTGGTTTGATAGAGGCAAGTGGCTCCTGCAATCTGCCAGCCAGAAGCGGGGCGGGTGAGTTTTCTTTGCCAGGGTAAAGGGCCGTGATTTGTGTTTGGGGGCCTGTGGCTGGGAGTGGCCGGCTGGTTCCTGAAAATCCACGATACGCGGGATGGTTCCCAGATGAAAGGTGGCACCAGTGCCAAGTCGGGCAGGTATGATATTACCAAGTGGCTGCTGCAATGCGCCAGCCAGATGATGGGCAGGTCAGATTTAGTTCCAGGGAAAAGGGCCGTAGATTTTTTTGGGGAATTTTGGCTGGGAGTGGACAGCTGGCCCCTGAAAATCCAGAATACGCTGGATGGCTCCCAGACCCAAGGTGGCACCAGTGCCAAGTCGGGCTGGTTTGATAGAGGCAAGTGGCTCCTGCAATCTGCCAGCCAGAAGCGGGGTGGGTAAGTTTTGTTTGCCAGGGAAAAGGGCCGTGGTTTGTGTTCGGGGGCCTGTGGCTGGGAGTGGCCGGCTGGCTCCTGAAAATCCGTGATACGCAGGATGGTTCCCAGATGAAAGGTGGCACCAGTGCCAAGTCGGGCTGGTTTGATAGAGGCAAGTGGCTCCTGCAATCTGCGAGCCAGAAGCGGGGCGGGTGAGTTTTGTTTGCCAGGGAAAAGGGCCGTGGTTTGTGTTCAGGGGCCTGTGGCTGGGAGTGGCCGGCTGGCTCCTGAAAATCCACGATACGCAGGATGGTTCTCAGATGAAAAAAAAAGTGGCAGCAGTGCCAAGTCAGGCTGGTTTGATAGTACCAAGTGGCTCCTGCAATCTGCCAGCCAGAAGATGGGAAGGTCAGTTTTAATTCCAGGGAAAAGGGCCGTAGTATTTGTCTAGGGACCTGTCGCTGGGAGTGGCCGGCTAGCTAGTGAAAATCCACAATACGCAGGATGGTTCCCAGATGAAAGGTGGCACCAGTGTCGAGTCAGGCTGGTTTGATAGAGTCAAGTGGCTCCTGCAATCTGCCAGCCAGAAGCGGGGTGGGTTAGTTTTGTTTGCCAGGGAAAAGGGCCGTGGTTTGTGTTCAGGGGCCTGTGGCTGGGAGTGGCCGGCTGGCTCCTGAAAATCCACGATACGCAGGATGGTTCCCAGATGAAAGGTGGCACCAGTGCCGAGTCGGGCTGGTTTGACATGGGGAAGTGGCTCCTGCAATCTGCCAGCCAGAAGCGGGGCGGGTGAGTTTTGTTTGGCAGGGAAAAGGGCCGTGGTTTGTGTTCGGGGGCCTGTGGCTGGGAGTGGCCGGCTGGCTCCTGAAAATCCACGATACGCAGGATGGTTCCCAGATGAAAGGTGGCACCAGTATCGAGTCGGGCTGGTTTGATAGAGGCAAGTGGCTCCTGCAATCTGCCAGCCAGAAGATGGGCAGGTCAGTTTTACTTCCAGGGAAAAGGACCGTAGTATTTGTTTGTGGACCTGTGGCTGGGAGTGGCCGGCTGGCTCCTGAAAATCCACGATACGCAGGATGGTTCCCAGATGAAAGGTGGCACCAGTGCCGAGTCGGGCTGGATTGATAGAGGCAAGTGGCTGCTGCAATGTGCCAGCCAGATGATGGGCAGGTCAGTTTTACTTCCAGGGAAAAGGGCCGTAGTTTTTGTTCGGGGGCCTGTGGCTGGGAGTGGCCGGCTGGCTCCTGAAAATCCACAATACGGAGGATGGTTCCCAGATGAAAGGTGGCACCAGTATCGAGTCGGGCTGGTTCGATATGGGGAAGTGGCTCCTGCAATCTGCCAGCCAGAAGCGGGGCGGGTGAGCTTTCTTTGCCAGGGAAAAGGGCCGTGATTTGTGTTCGGGGGCCTGTGGCTGAGTGGCCGGCTGGTTCCTGAAAATCCACGATACGCGGGATGGTTCCCAGATGAAAGGTGGCACCAGTGCCAAGTCGGGCAGGTATGATATTACCAAGTGGCTGCTGCAATGTGCCAGCCAGATGATGGGCAGGTCAGTTTTAGTTCCAGGGAAAAGGGCCGTAGATTTTTTTTGGGGAATTGTGGCTGGGAGTGCCCAGCTGGCCCCTGAAAATCCACAATACGCTGGATGGCTCCCAGACCCAAGGTGGCACCAGTGCCAAGTCGGGCTGGTTTGATAGAGGCAAGTGGCTCCTGCAATGTGCCAGCCAGAAGCGGGGTGGGTAAGTTTTGTTTGCCAGGGAAAAGGGCCGTGGTTTGTGTTCGGGGGCCTGTGGCTGGGAGTGGCCGGCTGGCTCCTGAAAATCCACGATACGCGGGATGGTTCCCAGATAAACGTGGCACCAGTGCCGAGTCAGGATGGATTGATAGAGGCAAGTGGCTCCTGCAATCTGCCAGCCAGATGACGGGCAGGTCAGTTTTACTTCCAGGGAAAAGGGCCGTAGTTTGTGTTTGGGGGCCTGTGGCTGGGAGTGGCCGGCTGGCTCCTGAAAATCCACGATACGCAGGATGGCTCCCAGATGAAAGGTGGCACCAGTGCCGAGTCGGGCTGGTTTGATAGAGGCAAGTGGCTCCTGCAATCTGCCAGCCAGATGACGGGCAGGTCAGTTTTACTTCCAGGGAAAGGCTGTAGTTGTTGTTCGGGGCCTGTGGCTGGGAGTGGCCGGCTGGCTCCTGAAAATCCACGATACGCAGGATGGTTCCCAGATGAAAGGTGGCACCAGTGCCAAGACGAGCTGGATTGATAGAGGCAAGTGGCTCCTGCAATCTGCCAGCCAGATGACGGGCAGATCATTTTACTTTCAGGGAAAAGGGCCGTAGTTTGTGTTCGAGGGCCTGTGACTGGGAGTGGCCGGCTGGCTCCTGAAAATCCACGATACGCAGGATGGTTCCCAGATGAACGGTGGCACCAGTATCGAGTCTGGCTGGTCCGATATGGGGAAGTGGCTCCTGCAATCTGCCAGCCAGAAGCAGGGCGGGTGAGTTTTGTTTGCCAGGGAAAAGGGCCATGGTTTGTGTTCGGAGGCCTGTGGCTGGGAGTGGCCGGCTGGCTCCTGAAAATCCATGATACGCAGGATGGTTCCCAGATGAAAGGTGGCACCAGTGCCGAGTCGGGCTGGTTTCATAGAGGCAAGTGTCTCCTGCAATCTGCCAGCCAGAAGCGGGGCGGGTGAGTTTTCTTTGCCAGGGAAAAGGGCTGTGGTTTGTGTTCGGAGGCCTGTGGCTGAGTGGCCGGCTGGTTCCTGAAAATCCACGATACGCGGGATGGTTCCCAGATGAAAGGTGGCACCAGGGCCAAGTCGGGCTGGTATGATATTACCAAGTGGCTGCTGCAATGTGCCAGCCAGATGATGGGCAGGTCAGTTTTAGTTCCAGGGAAAAGGGCCGTAGATTTTTTTTGGGGAATTTTGGCTGGGAGTGGACAGCTGGCCCCTGAAAATCCAGAATACGCAGGATGGTTCCCAGATGAAAGGTGGCACCAGTGTCGAGTCAGGCTGGTTTGATAGTACCAAGTGGCTCCTGCAATCTGCCAGCCAGAAGATGGGCAGGTCAGTTTTAATTCCAGGCAAAAGGGCCGTAGTATTTGTCTAGGGACCTGTCGCTGGGAGTGGCCGGCTAGCTCCTGAAAATCCACAATACGCAGGATGGTTCCCAGATGAAAGGTGGCACCAGTGTCGAGTCAGGCTGGTTTGATAGAGTCAAGTGGCTCCTGCAATCTGCCAGCCAGAAGCGGGGTGGGTTAGTTTTGTTTTCCAGGGAAAAGGGCCGTGGTTTGTGTTCGGGGGCCTGTGGCTGGGAGTGGCCGGCTGGCTCCTGAAAATCCACGATACGCAGGATGGTTCCCAGATGAACGGTGGCACCAGTATCGAGTCTGGCTGGTTCGATATGGGGAAGTGGCTCCTGCAATCTGCCAGCCAGAAGCGGGGCGGGTGAGTTTTTTTTGCCAGGGAAATGGACCGTGGCTTGTATTCGCGGGGCTGTGGCTGGGAGTGGCCGTCTGGCTCCTGAAAATCCACGATATGCAGGATGGTTCCCAGATGAAAGGTGGCACCAGTGCCGAGTCGGGCTGGATTGATAGAGGCAAGTGGCTCCTGCAATCTGCCAGCCAGATGACGGGCAGGTCAGATTTACTTCCAGGGAAAAGGACCGTAGTATTTTTTTGGGGACCCGTGTCTGGGAGTGGCCGGCTGGCTCCTGAAAATCCACGATACGCTGGATGGTTCCAGTTGAAAGGTGGCACCAGTGCCGAGTCAGCCTGGTTTGATAGAGGCAAGTGGCTCCTGCAATCTGTCAGCCAGAAGCAGGGCGGGTGAGTTTTGTTTGCCAGGGAAAAGGGCCATGGTTTGTGTTCGGAGGCCTGTGGCTGGGAGTGCCCAGCTGGCCCCTGAAAATCCACAATACGCTGGATGGCTCCCAGACCCAAGGTGGCACCAGTGCCAAGTCGGGCTGGTTTGATAGAGGCAAGTGGCTCCTGCAATCTGCCTGCCAGAAGCGGGGTGGGTAAGTTTTGTTTGCCAGGGAAAAGGGCCGTGGTTTGTGTTCGGGGGCCTGTGGCTGGGAGTGGCCGGCTGGCTCCTGAAAATCCACGATACGCAGGATGGTTCCCAGATGAAAGTTGGCACCAGTGCCACGTCGGGCTGGTTTGATAGAGGCAAGTGGCTCCTGCAATCTGCGAGACAGAAGCGGGGCGGGTGAGTTTTACTTCCAGGGAAAAGGACCATAGTATTTGTTTGGGGACATGTGGCTGGGAGTGGCCGGCTGGCTCCTGAAAATCCACGATACGCAGGATGGTTCCCAGATGAAAGGTGGCACCAGTGCCACGTCGGGCTGGTTTGATAGAGGCAAGTGGCTCCTGCAATCTGCCAGCCAGAAGATGGGCAGGTCAGTTTTACTTCCAGGGAAAAGGACCGTAGTATTTGTTTGGGGACATGTGGCTGGGAGTGGCCGGCTGGCTCCTGAAAATCCACGATACGCAGGATGGTTCCCAGATGAAAGGTGGCACCAGCGCCGAGTCAGGCTGGATTGATAGAGGCAAGTGGCTCCTTCAATCTTCCAGCCAGATGACGGGCAGGTCAGTTTTACTTCCAGGGAAAAGGGCCGTAGTTTGTGTTTGGGGGCCTGTGGCTGGGAGTGGCCAGCTGGCTCCTAAAAATCCACGATACGCAGGATGGTTCCCAGATGAAAGGTGGCACCAGTGCCGAGTCGGGCTGGATTGATAGAGGCAAGTGGCTCCTGCAATCTGCCAGCCAGATGATGGGCAGGTCAGTTTTAATTCCAGGGAAAAGGGCCGTAGTATTTGTTTGGGGACCTGTGGATGGGAGTGGCCGCCTGGCTCCTGAAAATCCACGATACGCAGGATGGTTCCCAGATGAAAGGTGGCACCAGTGCCAAGACGGGCTGGATTCATAGAGGCAAGTGGCTCCTGCAATCTGCCAGCCAGATGACGGGCAGATCATTTTACTTTCAGGGAAAAGGGCCGTAGTTTTTGTTCGGGGGCCTGTGGCTGGGAGTGGCCGGCTGGCTCCTGAAAATCCACAATACGGAGGATGGTTCCCAGATGAAAGGTGGCACCAGTATCGAGTCGGGCTGGTTCGATATGGGGAAGTGGCTCCTGCAATCTGCCAGCCAGAAGCGGGGCGGGTGAGTTTTTTTTGCCAGGTAAATGGGCCGTGGCTTGTATTCGGTGGCCTGTGGCTGGGAGTGGCCAGCTGGCTCCTGAAAATCCACGATACGCAGGATGGTTCCCAGATGAAAGGTGGCACCAGTTCCGAGTCGGGCTGGTTTGATATGGGGAAGTGGCTCCTGCAGTCTGCCAGCCAGAAGCGGGGCGGGTGAGCTTTCTTTGCCAGGGAAAAGGGCCGTGATTTGTGTTCGGCGGCCTGTGGCTGAGTGGCCGGCTGGTTCCTGAAAATCCACGATACGCGGGATGGTTCCCAGATGAAAGGTGGCACCAGTGCCAAGTCGGGCAGGTATGATATTACCAAGTGGCTGCTGCAATGTGCCAGCCAGATGATGGGCAGGTCAGTTTTAGTTCCAGGGAAAAGGGCCGTAGATTTTTTTTCGGGAATTGTGGCTGGGAGTGCCCAGCTGGCCCCTGAAAATCCACAATACGCAGGATGGCTCCCAGACCCAAGGTGGCACCAGTGCCAAGTCGGGCTGGTTTGATAGAGGCAAGTGGCTCCTGCAATGTGCCAGCCAGAAGCGGGGTGGGTAAGTTTTGTTTGCCAGGGAAAAGGGCCGTGGTTTGTGTTCGGGGGCCTGTGGCTGGGAGTGGCCGGCTGGCTCCTGAAAATCCACGATACGCGGGATGGTTCCCAGATAAACGTGGCACCAGTGCCGAGTCAGGCTGGATTGATAGAGGCAAGTGGCTCCTGCAATCTGCCAGCCAGATGACGGGCAGGTCAGTTTTACTTCCAGGGAAAAGGGCCGTAGTTTGTGTTTGGGGGCCTGTGGCTGGGAGTGGCCGGCTGGCTCCTGAAAATCCACGATACACAGGATGGCTCCCAGATGAAAGGTGGCACCAGTGCCGAGTCGGGCTGGTTTGATAGAGGCAAGTGGCTCCTGCAATCTGCCAGCCAGAAGATGGGCAGGTCAGTTTTACTCCCAGGGAAAAGGACCGTAGTATTTGTTTGGGGACATGTGGCTGGGAGTGGCCGGCTGGCTCCTGAAAATCCACGATACGCAGGATGGTTCCCAGATGAAAGGTGGCACCAGTGCCGAGTCAGGCTGGATTGATAGAGGCAAGTGGCTCCTTCAATCTGCCAGCCAGATGACGGGCAGGTCAGTTTTACTTCCAGGGAAAAGGGCCGTAGTGTGTGTTTGGGGGCCTGTGGCTGGGAGTGGCCGGCTGGCTCCTGAAAATCCACGATACGCAGGATGGTTCCCAGATGAAAGGTGGCACCAGTATCGAGTCGGGCTGGTTTGATAGAGGCAAGTGGCTCCTGCAATCTGCCAGCCAGAAGATGGGCAGGTCAGTTTTACTTCCAGGGAAAAGGACCGTAGTTTTTGTTCGGGGGCCTGTGGGTGGGAGTGGCCAGCTGGCTCCTGAAAATCCACAATACGCAGGATGGTTCCCAGATGAAAGGTGGCACCAGTGCCGAGTCAGCCTGGTTTGATAGAGGGAAGTGGCTCCTGCAATCTGCCAGCCAGAAGCAGGGCGGGTGAGTTTTGTTTGCCAGGGAAAAGGGCCATGGTTTGTGTTCGGAGGCCTGTGGCTGGGAGTGGCCGGCTGGCTCCTGAAAATCCATGATACGCAGGATCGTTCCCAGATGAAAGGTGGCACCAGTGCCGAGTCGGGCTGGTTTGATAGAGGCAAGTGTCTCCTGCAATCTGCCAGCCAGAAGCGGGGCGGGTGAGTTTTCTTTGCCAGGGAAAAGGGCCGTGATTTGTGTTCGGGGGCCTGTGGCTGAGTGGCCGGCTGGTTCCTGAAAATCCACGATACGCGGGATGGTTCCCAGATGAAAGGTGGCACCAGTGCCAAGTCGGGCAGGTATGATATTACCAAGTGGCTGCTACAATGTGCCAGCCAGATGATGGGCAGGTCAGTTTTAGTTCCAGGGAAAAGGGCCGTAGATTTTTTTGGGGAATTGTGGCTGGGAGTGCCCAGCTGGCCCCTGAAAATCCACAATACGCTGGATGGCTCCCAGACCCAAGGTGGCACCAGTGCCAAGTCGGGCTGGTTTGATAGAGGCAAGTGGCTCCTGCAATCTGCCAGCCAGAAGCGGGGTGGGTAAGTTTTGTTTTCCAGGGAAAAGGGCCGTGGTTTGTGTTCGGGGGCCTGTGGCTGGGAGTGGCCGGCTGGCTCCTGAAAATCCACAATACGCAGGATGGTTCCCAGATGAAAGTTGGCACCAGTGCCAAGTCGGGCTGGTTTGATAGAGGCAAGTGGCTCCTGCAATCTGCGAGACAGAAGCGGGGCGGGTGAGTTTTGTTTGCCAGGGAAAAGGGCCGTGGTTTGTGTTCAGTGGCCTGTGGCTGGGAGTGGCCGGCTGGCTCCTGAAAATCCATGATACGCAGGATGGTTCTCACATGAAAAAAAAAGTGGCAGCAGTGCCGAGTCAGGCTGGTTTGATAGTACCAAGTGGCTCCTGCAATCTGCCACCCAGAAGATGGGCAGGTCAGTTTTACTTCCAGGGAAAAGGACCGTAGTTTTTGTTTGTGGACCTGTGGCTGGGAGTGGCCGGCTGGCTCCTGAAAATCCACGATACGCAGGATGGTTCCCAGATGAAAGGTGGCACCAGTGCCGAGTCGGGCTGGATTGATAGAGGCAAGTGGCTCCTGCAATCTGCCAGCCAGATGATGGGCAGGTCAGTTTTACTTCCAGGGAAAAGGGCCGTAGTTTGTGTTTGGGGGCCTGTGGCTGGGAGTGGCCGGCTGGCTCCTGAAAATCCACGATACGCAGGATGGTTCCCAGATGAAAGGTGGCACCAGTGCCGAGTCGGGCTGGATTGATAGAGGCAAGTGGCTCCTGCAATCTGCCAGCCAGATGACGGGCAGATCATTTTACTTTCAGGGAAAAGGGCCGTGGTTTGTGTTCAGGGGCCTGTGGCTGGGAGTGGCCGGCTGGCTCCTGAAAATCCACAATACGGAGGATGGTTCCCAGATGAAAGGTGGCACCAGTATCGAGTCGGGCTGGTTCGATATGGGGAAGTGGCTCCTGCAAGCTGCCAGCCAGAAGCGGGGCGGGTGAGTTTTTTTTGCCAGGTAAATGGGCCGTGGCTTGTATTCGGTGGCCTGTGGCTGGGAGTGGCCAGCTGGCTCCTGAAAATCCACGATACGCAGGATGGTTCCCAGATGAAAGGTGGCACCAGTTCCGAGTCGGGCTGGTTTGATATGGGGAAGTGGCTCCTGCAGTCTGCCAGCCAGAAGCGGGGCGGGTGACCTTTCTTTGCCAGGGAAAAGGGCCGTGATTTGTGTTCGGCGGCCTGTGGCTGAGTGGCCGGGGTGGTTCCTGAAAATCCACGATACGCGGGATGGTTCCAGATGAAAGGTTGGCACCAGTGCCAAGTCGGGCAGGTATGATATTACCAAGTGGCTGCTGCAATGTGCCAGCCAGATGATGGGCAGGTCAGTTTTAGTTCCAGTGAAAAGGGCCGTAGATTTTTTTTCGGGAATTGTGGCTGGGAGTGCCCAGCTGGCCCCTGAAAATCCACAATACGCAGGATGGCTCCCAGACCCAAGGGGGCACCAGTGCCAAGTCGGGCTGGTTTGATAGAGGCAAGTGGCTCCTGCAATCTGCCAGCCAGAAGCGGGGTGGGTTAGTTTTGTTTTCCAGGGAAAAGGGCCGTGGTTTGTGCTCGGGGGCCTGTGGCTGGGAGTGGCCGGCTGGCTCCTGAAAAAACCACGATACGCAGGATGGTTCCCATATGAAAGGTGGCACCAGATCGAGTCTGGTGGTTCGATATGGGGAAGTGGCTCCTGCAATCTGCAACCAGAAGCGGGGCGGGTGAGTTTTTTTTGCCAGGGAAAAAGGCCCTGGTTGTATTCGGGGGCTGTGGCTGGGAGTGGCCGTCTGGCTCCTGAAAAACCACGATATGCAGGATGGTTCCCAGATGAAAGGTGGCACCGTGCCGAGTCGGGCTGGTTGATAGAGGCAAGTGGCTCCTGCAATCTGCCAGCCAGATGACGGGCAGGTCAGATTTACTTCCAGGGAAAAGGACCGTTTGTATTTTTTTGGGGACCCGTGTCTGGGAGTGGCCGGCTGGCTCCTGAAAATCCACGATACGCTGGATGGTTTCCAGTTGAAAGGTGGCACCAGTGCCGAGTCAGCTGGTTTTTATAGAGGGAAGTGGCTCCTGCAATCTGTCAGCCAGAAGCGGGGCGGGTGAGTTTTTTTTGCCAGGGAAAAGGGCCGTGGTTTTTGTTCGGGGGCCTGTGGCTGGGAGTGCCAGCTGGACCCTGAATATCCACAATACGCTGGATGGCTCCCAGACCCAAGGAGGCACCAGTGCCAAGTCGGGCTGGTTTGATAGAGGCAAGTGGCTCCTGCAATCTGCCAGCCAGAAGCGGGGTGGGTAAGTTTTGTTTGCCAGGGAAAAGGGCCGTGGTTTGTGTTCGGGGGCCTGTGGCTGGGAGTGGCCGGCTGGCTCCTGAAAATCCACGATACGCAGGATGGTTCCCAGATGAAAGTTGGCACCAGTGCCACGTCGGGCTGGTTTGATAGAGGCAAGTGGCTCCTGCAATCTGCCCAGACAGAAGCGGGGCGGGTGAGTTTTATTCCAGGGAAAAGGGGCCATAGTATTTGTTTGGGGACATGTGGCTGGGAGTGGCCGGTGGCTCCTGAAAATCCACGATACGCAGGATGGTTCCCAGATGAAAGGTGGCACCAGTGCCACGTCGGGCTGGTTTGATAGAGGCAAGTGGCTCCTGCAATCTGCCAGCCAGAAG
>NW_026992971.1:0-23750 GCF_028769735.1 Zonotrichia leucophrys gambelii
TGGGGGGGGGGGGGGCCCGGCTGGCTCCTGAAAACCCACGATAGCAGGGGGTTCCCCAGATGAAAGGTGGCCCAGTGTCAAGTTGGGCAGGTTTGATTTTCAAGTGGTCCTGTTTGTGCACCCAGATGGGGGCGGTCAGTTTTTTTCCAGGGAAAAGGGGTAGATTGTTTTTGGGGGACTTTTGGCTGGGGTAGCCGGCGGGCCCCTAAAAAACCAGATGCAGGGGGGTTCCCAGATGAAAGGTGGCCCCAGTCCCGGAGTCGGGGGGTTTTGATAGAGGAAGGTCCCCTGAAATGGCGCCAGATGACGGGAGGTCAGTTTTACTTGGGGAAAAGGGCCGTAGTTTGGTTTGGGGCCTGTGGTGGGAGTGGCCGGTGGCTCCTAAACCCCAGATAGCCGGATGGTTTCCCAGATAAAAGGTGGCACCAGTGTCAAGTTGGCGGTTTGATATTACCTTGGGCCCCGCAATGTGCCCCCAGTGGGGGGAGGCGTTTTTACTCCCAGGGAAAAGGGGGGCCTGTGTGGTTTGACCAGGAAAAGGGGGAATTCGGAAAAAGCTGTGGTCAAACCAATGAAGGTTTTGGGTTTGAGCTGGCGCCCGGTGGGGCCAGGGGGGTTTTGGGGACACCCCCCCGAGAATACACAGGGGTTAAAAGCGGGCCCATGCCCTTGGAAACTCCCTTTTTTGGACATCGCGGCGAGGAGTTCAGATCTCTCTCCCCCCCCCAGCCTGTTGCTTGGGGGGGGGGAGGGGCCGGCCCATGCGGTACCCCCGGGGGGCCTTGGACAGAGATGGGGTTGAGGGGGTTCGGGGGAGCTTCGAGGATGGAAGGGGGGAAAGACCCCGGGAGTCAGCCCTTGGGCACCCAGCCCCCTCCCCCCCCCCCCCGGGGAGAGCAACCCGCCAGGAGGGAAGGAGGGAGAGTGCCGGCGGATGGGCAGCGTGTGGGCAGGTGCGTGGGAGTCTTTCCGGAACCGACAGAGATGAAAATTTTTAAAAATCTTTCTTGATTTTTGGGGCCTTGCAAAAAATGCTAATTTTCCTCGAAGTAAATAAGAAGGGAGATAAGAGAGAGATTGGAGATGATTGGGGGGGAGGATGTTTGGGGGGCCCTTTTGGTGGACTTTTTCGGGGGAGGGCTAGTTTTTCCCTGTGACACGGGCATTTAGGGGGGGGCAGTGCCTAAAAAACCGGAAAAGGTTCTTCGTGAGGCCCCCCCGGCCCCAGGGGGTTTGGGAAAAAAATAGGGGGGGGACAGATGCCCAAAAAGCGAGACTGTCCCTTTTTTGGGGAGAAAGGCATCTTAAAAAGAAACCCTAAAAGCAGCTCTGGTCCATGTTGTGGTGGAGATGGGCTGGAAGGACGAGTTAAAAGGGGGAAAAGGATTTTTTTTTTTGGGGCGGTCCGAGTAACAGAGAAGCAAGAGGTTTCAGTGTGTTTCCCAGGAAAAGCCATGGAACGAGAAGGACCCCTTTCCTCTTAATAAATGTTTGGGAGTATACAAAACTGTCGTCGGGTGTTTTGGGAGAATGTATTGGATTGGGAAAGTAGGTGGGGGGGGAGGGGGGAAAATTTTTTTTTTTGTATGGTTTTCAATTCTTTTCTATTTTTTCCTAATGGTCTTTCCCTATTTTCTGTGTTTAAGTAATAAAGTGCCCTTTTGTTTAAGTTAGAAGCCCTGGGGGTTGTTATTTTGGCCCCTTCACAGCAGACACCGGGGGAGGTTTTCATGGGGGGGGATGGGGCCCTGTGCCGGGGTCAAACCATGACAGGGCCCTGATTTTTTTGGGGCTTGTGGCTGGGGGGTGGCGGTGGGGTCCGAAAACCCAATACCGGGGGGGTCACAGACCCAAGGGGCAAAGTGCAGTCGGGTGGTTTGATAGGCAAATGGGTCCGCAATTGCCGAGTGAGGGAGGTAGTTTTAATTAGGGAAAAGGGCCCCAGTTTGTTTGGGGGGCCCTTGGTGGGGTTCGGGGTCCCGAAAATCCACGATGGGGGGGTGGTTCCAGATGAAAAAAGGGGGCCCCGTGCCAAAGGGGGGGTTGAAAAAGGAAGGGTCCCGCAATGTCCCGCCGAAGGGGGGGGGGTGGTTTTCTTTGCCGGGAAAAAGGGGGTGGTTTGAGTTTGGGGCCTGTGGCTGGGAGTGGCCCCTGGCTCCTGAAAAACCACGAAGCGGATGGTTCCCAGTGAAAGGGGGCACCCGTACCGAGTCGGGGGTTTGAAAAAGGCAAGTGTCTCCTGCAATCTGCCAGCCAGAAGTGGGGCGGGTTTAGGTTTTTGCCAGGGAAAAGGGGTGGTTTGTTTGGGGGCCTGTGGGGGGAGTGGCCGGTGGCTCCTGAAAATCCACGATACCCCCGGGTGGTTCCCCCATGAAAGGTGGGGGCCGTGCCAAGTTGGGAAAAGGGTTTTATTTTCCCCGAGGTGCTGAGTGTGAAGGGGAATGGGAGGTCAGTTTATTTCCCGGAAATGGGCGTAATTTTATTGGGGACTTGTGGTGTGAGTGGCCCGGGTGGCCCCTGAAAATCACAATACGAGGATGGCTCCCCGCCAAGGTGGCACCCGGCGAGTCGGGTGGTTTGTAGAGGCAATGGCTCCCGCAATCTGCCCGCCAGAAACGGGGGGGGTGAGTTTTTTTTGCCAGGGAAAAGGGCCGTGGTTTGTGTTTGGGGGCCTCTGGTGGGAGTGGCGGCTGGCTCTTAAAAAAACCGATACGCAGGATGGTTCCCAGATGAAAGGGGACCAGTGCCAAGTTGGGTGGGTTTGAGAGAGAAGTGGTTCTGCAATTTAGCCAGCCAGAAGAGGGGCGGGGCGGTTTTAATTCCAGGGAAAGGGCCGAGATAGTTTTTGGGGCCTGTGGCTGGGGAGTGGGCCGTCTGGTCCTGAAAATCCACGATACGAGGATGGTTCCCAGGTGAAAAGTGGCTACAGTGCCAAAATCGGGCTGGTTTGTAGAGGCAAGTGGCTCCTGCAATTTGCCAGCCCGAATCGGCGGTTTGTTTTAATTCCAGGGAAAAGGCCGTAGTATTTGTTTGGGGACCTGTGGCTGGGAGTGGCCGCTGGTCCTGAAAATCCACGATACGCGATGGTTCCCAGATGAAAGGTGGCACCAGGTCGAGTTGGGCTAGTTTGATAGAGTCAAGTGGCTCCTGCAATTTCCAGCAGTAGGGGGTGGGTTAGTTTTGTTTGCCAGGGAAAAGGGCCCTGGTTTGTGTTCGGGGGCCTGTGGCGGGAGTGGCCGGGGCTCCTGAAAATCCACGATACGCAGGATGGTTCCCGATGAAAGGTTGCACCAGTGCCAGTTGGCCTGGTTTGAGAGAGCCAAGTGGTTCCCGCAATCTGCCGCCAGAAGATGGGCAGGTCGGGTTTACTCCAGGGAAAAGGGCCGTAGATTGTTTTTGGGGACTTGTGGCTGGGAGTGGCCGGTGGCTCCGAAAATCCACAATAATCCGGATGGCTCCAGACCAAGGTGGCACCAGTGCCAAGGGGTGGTTTGATAGAAGGAAGTGGGTCATGCCCAAACTGCCAGCCAGGGATGGGCAGGTGGTTTATTCCAGGGAAAAGGGCCGTAGTATTTGATTGGGGACCTGTGGCTGGGAGTGGGCGGCTGGCTCCTGAAAATCCACGATACGCCGGATGGTTCCCAGATGAAATGTGGTACCAGTGCCGAGTCAGGCTTGTTTGATAGAGGGAAGTGGCTACTGCAATCTGCCAGCCAGAAGCGGGGGTGGTGAGTTTTTTTCCAGGGAAAAGGGCCGTGGTTTGTGTTGGGGCCCGTGGCGGGAGTTGCCGGCTGGCTCCCGAAAATCCACGATACGCGGATGGTTCCCAGATGAAAGGGGGCACCAGTGCCAAGTTGGGCTGGTTTGATAGAGGCAAATGGTTCCTGAATCGCCAGCCAGAGATGGGCAGGTCGGTTTTAATTCCAGGGAAAGGGCCGTAGATTTGTTTGGGGCTGTGGCTGGGAGTGGCGGCTGGCCTCCTGAAAATCCACGATCGCAGGATGGTTCCCAGATGAAAAGTGGCCAGTGCCAGTCGGGCTGGTTTGATAGAGGCAAGTGGCTCCTGCAATTTTGCCGGCCAGAAGATGGGCAGGTCGTTTTAATTCCAGGGAAAAGGGCCGTAGTATTTGTTTGGGGACCTGTGGCTGGGAGTGGCCGGCTGGCTCCTGAAAATCCACAAAACGCAGGATGGTTCCCAGATGAAAGGTGGCACCAGTGCCGAGTCGGGCTGGTTTTATAGAGGGAAGTGGCTCCTGCAATCTGCCAGCCAGAGCGGGGGGGGTAGTTTTTTTCCAGGGAAAAAGGGCCGTGTTTTTGTTGGGGCCTGTGGCTGGGGGTGCGCTGGCTCCTGAAAATCCACGATCGCAGGATGGTTCCCAGATGAAAGGTGGCACCAGTCCGAGTCGGGCTGGTTTGATAGAGGCAAGTGGCTCCTGCAATCTGCCAGCCAGAAGGCGGGCAGGTAGTTTTTTCCAGGGAAAAGGGCCGTGGTTGTGTTCGGGGCCTGTGGCTGGGAGTGGCCGGCTGGCTCCTGAAATCCACGATACCCCGGATGGTTCCCAGATGAAAGGTGGCACCAGTGCCAAGTGGGAGGTTTGATATACCAGTGGGGTCCCGCATTGCCAGCCCGAGATGGGAGGTCAGTTTTATTTCCAGGGAAAGGGCCGAGATTTCTGGGGGCTTTTGGCTGGGAGTGGCCGGCTGGCCCTGAAAATCCACAAAAGCAGGATGGTTTCCCCGAAAGGTGGCACCAGGGCCAAGTCGGGCTGGTTTGATAGAGGCAAATGGCTCCTGCAATCTGCCGCCCGAAGCGGGGTGGTAGTTTTTTTTGCCCGGGAAAAAGGGGCCCGGTTTGTGTTCGGGGCCTGTGGCTGGGAGTGGCCCGGGTGGCTCCTGAAAAACCACATACGGAGGATGGTTCCCCGATGAAAGTGGCACCAGTGCCGAGTGGGCTGGTTTTATAGAGGCAAGTGGCTCCTGCAATCTTCCAGCCAGTAGGGTGGTTAGTTTTTCCAGGGAAAAGGGCCGTGGTTTGTGTTGGGGGCCTGTGGCGGGAGTGGGCCGGCTGGCTCCTGAAAATCCACGATACGCAGGATGGTTCCCAGATGAAAGGTGGCACCAGTGCCAAGTTGGGGCCCGGTTTTTGGGGAAGCCAGTGGTTTCCCCAATCGCCCGCCAGAGATGGGGGTCGGTTTTTATCCAGGGAAAAGGGCCCTAGTTTTTTTGGGGGCTTTTGGTGGGGGTGGGGTGGCCCCCGAAAATCCACTTCTTGGATGGTCCAGAAAGGTGGGGACCAGTGCCAAATGGGTGGTTTGAAGGAAGTGGGTCTGCAATCTCCCGCCGGGGGCGGTAGTTTTTTCCAGGAAAAGGGCCGTAGTTTTTTTTTGGGGCTGTGGTGGGAGGGGCGGTGGGTCCTGAAAATCCACGATAGCCGGATGGTTCCAGTAAAGTGGACCAGTGCCGGCGGGGTTGTTTGTGAGGAAGTGGCTCGCAATCTGCCCCCAGAACGGGGCGGGTTGGGGTTTTTTTCCAGGGAAAAGGGGGCCTGGTTTTTGTTCGGGGGCCTGGGCGGGAGTTGCCGGGTGGCTCCCGAAATCCACGATAGGGAGGAGGGTTTCCCCCAGAGAAAGGTGGCCCAGTCCCAAAGTCGGGCTGGTTTAAGACAATGCTCCGCAATTGTCCACCAGAAGGGGGGCGGTTAGTTTTTTTTTCAGGAAAAGGGCGTGGTTTTTGTTTGGGGGCCTGTGGCTAGGGGGGCCCCCGGGATCCTTATTGGGCAGAAATCCCAAATATAACCGTTTAGATGGAGCCAAGGCCATTCTGACCTTGTGCCTTGGCCAGGGGCAGCCCCCAAAAAAAAACGTGGTGTTTAACCCCAGAGGTACCTTGGCTGCGCAAATGCGGGGGCACAAGACAGACCCGTCTCCTCAGGAAAAAGCTTCTGGCGATGGGGGAGAGAAAGGGAATGTCTGCTAGAAGGTAGCCAGATGTTTTTTCCATGAGTAAAGATACGTCTGCACTTTCCACTCTGGGAACAGAATGAACCCATGGTCTCATTCACTTTTAGCTCAGGACAGGGAAGGGGGGGACAGGGGAGTCCACAACCAGGGGAAGGGCAGGGTCCAAGGTACAGGCCAAACCCACACACGAGCCTTGCTGGGATGTTTGCCTGATTGACAGGGCACACTCAGCGAGGTGGAGGGGGAAGGGAGAAGGAAAACGGATATGCAACACACCCCAACATTTCCCCCCATTTTGTTTTTAAAAAAAAAAAGGCTGTTTTATGGTGCAGAATGATTCTAAGGGGGCTTCCAGGTCATCCACGAGCACTGAGGGTTTCAATGGAAAACCCTTTGGAGGGGGGATGATTTGAGATTAACTTAGAACCATGCGTCTGATTACTCCAAAAAAAATCAAAAACTACAAAAACTACAACTAAAATAAACAGCACTAAAATTACAGTTTTCAAATAGATCCCAACCACCCCGAGTCCCCAGCCATTTAAAAATCCATTCAGCTCGTTTCAGTTTCTTGTTGAGTTGGGCCTTTGTCAAGGAGTAACGGGGGGCTCGGGCTATGATGGTTCGGGGGAACACAGTAGACAAACAGGTTCCCCCCAAATTTGAGGAAAAAACAATTTAAATTAAAAAAAATTAGAAAAACTTAAAAATTTCAGAAGGGGCTTTTTTTCCTCCAAAAGGGGGGCGTTTTTTTAAGCACCCTGGGGTGCTTCTGCAGATTTCCGAGACTTGGAACATAGGGCTTTACCCATTGGAAGGAACCCACCTTAAACCAAGGGGGGGACACACAGGCGAAACCCCCTCCCCAAGTAACCAATTTTTTAAGGTCCCACCAATTTCCAAGTCTCAGGGGCCTTACTAAAACTGGAGGTTTTTCCTTTTATCACCTGTGACGGGTTTCCCCCAAAGTGGCGTAGGAGGAGGGTTCAGGCTGTCAAAAGAACAATTCAGAAAAATTTTTTGTGAATACGCCCTGGATAACCATGGGGGAGGTTCTACCTTCAGAACCTGTTTGTTCGGTCCAGACCCTTTTATATCACGGTGAAGTTCTTTCTACAAGGGCTTGACCTGTGGGGGATAGGGATGCAGTTTTGTGCTCTACTCCCCATTGCTGCAGGAACCCTCCGAATTCCTTGGATTTATAAGCGGGCCCCTTTATCATTTCAGCCCCCTTTGGGGATGCCATGAAAGAAAAGCCGAAAGAGGCTTAATACATAAAAGATGTTTTCTCCGGTGTGGGCAGAAGCATAGACCGCTCCAGAAAAGGTACCCTACACTAACATGAAAAAAATTTCTGCGTCCAAAAGCCTGATGTGTGTTCATCTGTTTGCCACAGTTCACAACTTTTCATCCCCTTGTTTGCTCCCGTACTCACGTAGGAGTGCATGTTGTTGGCAATTTTGGGCACTGCCACAATCGCTTTGGCCTTTTTCTCGAGTGATGTTAAACTGGCGAACCAGCCAGTGCATTTTGGGGGAAAAGCTGGTGCTGATTTTTCCCCTTTTCAAAAACATTGGGAGAGTGGCCATCACTGCAGGGCAGCAAGAGCATCTCCCCTTCTGTTCCCCTTCAGCATAAACCCGCAATTTCAGTGTGTGACCTGACATGCATCACAAAAAAGGGGTTTGCTACTGGAGTGACTAACTTACCATTTTGGAAAAGCAATTCAAAAAGTGAAATGTTAGATACATTTTGCGTAATGCTTACTGCTCGATACTACCCTCCCCACGTATCCCAAGCCCTGAAATCAGAAAAAATGGTTCTGAAACCTTAAAAAGCCTAACAACTGCAGCCAATTCAGAAACCCTTTGGGTGAACTTCCCCCTCACTTTGTCCCCCTCCCACTGCTGGGTTTGGGGGATCTTTCCAATCAAAACGGGACTTGTGGGACCTCCCGACGCATCTGTAAAGACTTTCAAGCCCTTTTTAAAGTCTCCTACTTAGAGCAGTTCTTAATTTTAAAGTAAATTGAACACTTGTTCAAAAAAATTTTTGCAAGCGGGCCGGGGCTACCGAAAATTGTCCTGAGTAGGAATCCAGAGCAAACTGCAACACTTCATTTTCTTGAAAAAAATTGTTCCGGGAATTTTCATAGTATTTTTACCTTTAATTTTAACTCAACTGGTAATGTGAATGCACTTAAAAACCCCATCCCGCTAACTCCCTGATCCGGTCCTGCTTTTCCCGGGTCATTCTGCTATCAGCTCTGGAGGCTTGCCCGCCTCTTGGACCTTTTTTTGGGCGAAAGGGAAAACCCCCTCTATTCAAGAGAGAGTCCCCCTGGTCCCCCGGGCCTTTTTTTTGGGGTGTCCTTTGCCCTTTGTTTTGTTTTTTCCTCCCACTGGAAAAAAATTTTCCCGGAGGGTGGGAAATTACCCCAGGATGATAAATTTGAATGGCAGATCCGGCCGGCTCGGGGGGCCTGTCTTGTGGGCATTGCAATCTGAACCTTTTCTAGAGCTTTCCGTGCCCTGGGGTAATAGCTAGGGCACCTGGTCCTCTCCCCCTTTCAGTAAATTGAAAAAAGGGCAAGGTCTTCATTAAATCAACCAGCCATGGCTTACCCAATTCAAAAACCCACCCAAAATTGTTTACCCGCAAGGGTCTTATCCTTTTTATTTTATTTTTAGTTTTTGGGGGAACAATGGTCCCCATTTTTAATTTCTAAGCCCAAATTTCTTCCAAGGGCATCTTTTGAATTTTTTTGTTTCCCGGAGCTCGAACCCTGCAACAATCAATGCACGATCTTAGGCAAGCGCATGTGTTAGTAAATCATCATTGGGGGGGACACACAAGGATATCATTTATTAAAAAGGTAGATGATGGCCTTCTCTGCGGCTGCCCCCCCAACTGGGGGAAACAGGAAAGACTTTCCACTGGCCCGATAGCTGGGGATACCTTTACCCTGAGGAAGAACGGGCCAATGGTACTTTTCAAGAGCTCTGAATTAAAGAAGGACGAGAATGCCAAACGGGTGCAAACGGGCATTGGGTTTTTAACAAAACACAACCAAACAAACAACCCAAACAAACCATAAAAAACCACACAAACAACACACACAAACCATACCAAAAAAAACACACCACAACACAAAAAAACACACCCCAACCAAACAACACCCAAAACAAAACCAACCCATCACAACCCCCACCAAAAACAAAAAAACCAACCCAACAAAAAACAAAAAAACCAACCAAACCACAAAACCACAAACCCACATAAACAACACCAAAACCCAAAAGAAAAACCCAAAACAACAACCCACAACACCAAACACAAAAAAAAAAAAAACCCAAAAACCACCAACCACCAACAAACACCAACAACACACCCAAACAAACACAAACACCAACCAACAACACAAACAACAAAAACAAAAAAACACAAAAAAACCACCCAAAAAACACCAAACAAACAAAAAACACAAAACAAACCACCAAAACCAAAAAAACCAACAAAAACACCCCCAAAACCACAACCAAAAACAACACACAAAACAACCACAAAAAACAAAACCAAAACCAACACCCCCAAAACCAACAAAACAACCCACACAACCCAAAACAACAAACAACAAAAAACAAACAACAAAAACACCAAACACAAAAAACACCCCACCAAAAAAAACAACCAAAAAACCAACACAAAACACCAAACCCCAACAACAACCAACAAAAAACAACCACAACACCACACCACAACCAACAAAACAAACCCAACAAAAAACCCAACAACCCAACCACAAACCACACACAAACCACACACCCAACACACCAAACACACACCACACCACAAACCCACACAAAAACAAAAAAACAAAAAAACAACAAAAAACCAAACACCACAACAAACCAAACAACCAAAAAAAAAACCACACACCAAAAACCCAACCAACACCAAAACAAACACACAACCAAAACAAACCAAACAACAAAAACAAAAAAAAACAAAAAACAACAAAAAAAACAACCCAAAACAAAAAACACAAACAAACAAAAACAAACAAAAACAAAACCCAAAAAAACACAAAAACAAACCAAAAACACACCAAACAACCAACCAACAACACAAACAAAAACAAAAACACAAAAACAACAAACACAAAAAACACACCAACCCACAAAACAAAACACAACCAAAACAAACCAAACAACCACCCAACAACCACAAACACACAACACACCACACAACCCAACACAAAAAAACCCACAAAAAAACACCAACACAACCAAAACACCACCAAACACACAAAACAAAAAACAAACAAAACAAACCAAACAAAACAAACCAAACCACCCCAACCAAACAAACCAAACAAACAAACAAAACAAACCAACAACAACACAACACCAACCAAAACACCCCACCCACACAACAAACCAACACAAACAACACAAACACAACACACACCACAAAACCCAACCAAAACAAACCACCACACAAACCCAAAACACCAACCAACAACCAAAAAACAAAAACCAACAACACCAAAAAACACAAACACCAACAACCAACAACACCAAAAAACACCACAACACCACAAAAAACCAACCAAAACCCACAAAACAAACACACCAAACCACACACCAAAAACACAACACACAAACCAACAAAACAACACCACCACACACAACAAACAACACACAAACAAACCCACACAACCAACAAAAAAACAACAAACCACAAACCACCAACAACACCAACCAACAACACACAACCAACAAACACCAAACACCCAAACACACCCAAACAAAAAACAACCCCAAAACACACACAACCACAAACAACAAAACCACAAAACAACACACCAAAAACCACCACCAAAAACAAACCCACAACACACCAACACCAAAAAACAACCAACCCAACAACACAAACAATACCCAAAACCAAAAACCAACCACAAAACCCACACACCAAACAAAAACAACAAAACCACCACAAACACCACAAAACAACCCCACCAAACCCCAACACACAAACACAACAACCACAACACCACACAAACACCAACAACCAACCCCACAAAAACAAACAAACAACAAAACAAACAAACCAACCAACCCAAAACACAAACCCAAAAACACAACCAACCAAAAAACAACAACACACCACCACCAACAACACAAAACCACCAAACACCACCAAACAAACACAAACAACACAAAAACACCAACACAAAAACCACCCAACCAACAACACAACACAACACACCACAACCAAACCCAAACAACCCCCAACAACCACACAAAACAAAACACAACACCAACACCACAAACCAAACCAACCAAACAACACAACAAACCCAACAACCAAACACCACAACAAAACAAACACACCCAAACACAACAACACAACAACCCAACAACCCACCAACACAAAAAACAACCAACCACAAAAAACAAACACAACCAAACCAACAAACAACAAAACAACAAACACCCACCAACAACCAACCACACACAAAAACACACAACACAAACACAAAACACACCACAACCAACACCACAAAACAAAACCCACACAAAACCACAAACACAACCCACCACACAAACCACACCACCACCCAACAAAAAAACCCCAAACACCACACAAAAAAAAAAAAAAAAAAAAAAAAAAAAAAAAAAAAAAAAAAACCCCCCCCCCCCCCCCCCCCCCCCCCCCCCCCCCCCCCCCAACAACACAAAAACCAAAACAAACCACAACCAAAAACCAACACCAACACACACAACCACCACACAAACACAAACAAACACAACCAAACCAAAAACAAAACCCAACAACACACAAAACACCACCAAACCCAAACCAACACAACCACAAAACAAAAACACAACCCAAAACAAAACACACCACAACCACACACCAAACCCCACAAACCAACCACAACCAAAACAACAAACACACACACCCCAACAACACCAAACAACCCCAACAACCCAAAAACACAACCAACCCCACAAACCAACACCCAAACACAAACACCACAAACAACAAACCCACACCAAACCAACAACAAACACCACAACACACAACACACAAAACAAACACAAACAACAACACCACCCAACAAAAACAACACACTCACCACCACAAAAACACAAACAAACAACCACAAAACAAACCACACCCAATCCCCACCCAACAAACCAAACACAAACAAAAACCACACAAACACAACACAAAACTCAACCAACCCCACAACAACCCACCACAACACAAAACACCAACAAACCACACAACAACAACCAAAAAAAACAAAAAACCACCCAACACACAACACCAACCAACAACCCAAACCACAACACCCCAACCACATAAAACCACCCCATCACAACCACAACAACAACCAAACCCCACAACCACAACAACAACAACACAAACCACCAACAAAAACAACCACACTCACAACACCACAACACAACAACCCAAACAAACCACACCACAACAAACAAAAAACACCCCACCCAAAAAAAAAAAAAAAAAAAAAAAAAAAAAAAAAAAAAAAAAAAAAAAAAAAAAAAAAAAAAAAAAAAAAAAAAAAAAAAAAAAAAAAAAAAAAAAAAAAAAAAAAAAAAAAAAAAAAAAAAAAAAAAAAAAAAAAAAAAAAAAAAAAAAAAAAAAAAAAAAAAAAAAAAAAAAAAAAAAAAAAAAAAAAAAAAAAAAAAAAAAAAAAAAAAAAAAAAAAAAAAAAAAAAAAAAAAAAAAAAAAAAAAAAAAAAAAAAAAAAAAAAAAAAAAAAAAAAAAAAAAAAAAAAAAAAAAAAAAAAAAAAAAAAAAAAAAAAAAAAAAAAAAAAAAAAAAAAAAAAAAAAAAAAAAAAAAAAAAAAAAAAAAAAAAAAAAAAAAAAAAAAAAAAAAAAAAAAAAAAAAAAAAAAAAAAAAAAAAAAAAAAAAAAAAAAAAAAAAAAAAAAAAAAAAAAAAAAAAAAAAAAAAAAAAAAAAAAAAAAAAAAAAAAAAAAAAAAAAAAAAAAAAAAAAAAAAAAAAAAAAAAAAAAAAAAAAAAAAAAAAAAAAAAAAAAAAAAAAAAAAAAAAAAAAAAAAAAAAAAAAAAAAAAAACCCCCCCCCCCCCCCCCCCCCCCCCCCCCCCCCCCCCCCCCCCCCCCCCCCCCCCCCCCCCCCCCCCCCCCCCCCCCCCCCCCCCCCCCCCCCCCCCCCCCCCCCCCCCCCCCCCCCCCCCCCCCCCCCCCCCCCCCCCCCCCCCCCCCCCCCCCCCCCCCCCCCCCCCCCCCCCCCCCCCCCCCCCCCCCCCCCCCCCCCCCCCCCCCCCCCCCCCCCCCCCCCCCCCCCCCCCCCCCCCCCCCCCCCCCCCCCCCCCCCCCCCCCCCCCCCCCCCCCCCCCCCCCCCCCCCCCCCCCCCCCCCCCCCCCCCCCCCCCCCCCCCCCCCCCCCCCCCCCCCCCCCCCCCCCCCCCCCCCCCCCCCCCCCCCCCCCCCCCCCCCCCCCCCCCCCCCCCCCCCCCCCCCCCCCCCCCCCCCCCCCCCCCCCCCCCCCCCCCCCCCCCCCCCCCCCCCCCCCCCCCCCCCCCCCCCCCCCCCCCAACCCACACAACACAACAACAAACCACCCACAACAAAAAACCACCACAACAACCCAACCACAAACAACCCAAAAACCAAACAACCACCACACCCCAACCAACAACCACACAACAAAACAACACCCACACCAAACCAAACCCCCAACACCAAACCAAAACCCAACCAACACCACAACACAAAACAAAAAAAAACCAACAACAACAAAACAAAAACACACCAAAAAAAAAAACAACAAACACAAAACCACACCAACACAACACCAAAACACAAAAAACAACAAAACAACAACACCAACACAAACACCAAAACACACACACAACAAAACCCAACACAAAACCACCACAAACACAACCACAACCAAACCACCAACCAAACCCAAAAACAACAACCAAAAACACCCAACAACAACAAAACAAACACACACAAACACACCACAAAACAACAAAAACAAAACAAACACACCAAACACACAAACAAACAACAAACCCACAACAACACAACAACAAAAAACCCAAACCACAACACAAAAAAAAACAAAAACAACAAACACCAACCACAAACAACACAAAAAAACAACAAACACACACACAAACACAACAAAACACCAAACACACAAAAAAACAAAACACAACAACAAAACCCACACACAACACAAAAAAACACAACAACACAAACACCAAAACCACCACAAACACACCCCACAACCAAACACCAACAAAACACCACCAAACAAAACAAACAAAAACAAAACACAACCCAAAACCCACAACACCCACAACAACCACCAAAACAACAACCAACAACCACAACAACAAACAAACACAAACACCACACAACAAAAAACAAACACAAAACACAAAAAAAACCAACAACAAACCACACCAAAAAAACAACAACAACAAAAAAAAAAAAAAACAACAAACAACAACACACAAAAACTTAAGTGGAAAACAGACGAACCAGTTGATGTGAAACAGTGGGCCACTCAGTAAACAAAAAATAAAAGTGCTTGAAGAACTAGTACAAGAGCAACTAAGAAAGGGCCACATTGTGGAGACCATGTCCCCATGGAACTCTCCAGTGTTTGTCATCCAAAAAGCTGACAAAAAGAGGTGGCGACTTCTCTGTGACCTCCGACAAATTAATAATGTAATTGAAGATACGGGTTCCTCCCCAGCCTGGTATGCCATCCCCAACAATGCTTTCCTCAAGATTGGAAATTAGCTGTTATTGATATTAAAGATTGTTTTTTCCAAATCCCATTGCACCCTGACGATGCACCGCGTTTGGCATTCTCAGTCCCTTCTATCAATTCAGAAGCTCCTATGAAAAGATACCATTGGACCGTTCTTCCTCAGGGCCTAAAGGTATCTCCAGCTATCTGCCAGTGGTATGTCTCTTCCCTGCTTTCCCCAGTTCGTGCAGCCGCAGAGAAGGCCATCATCTACCATTATATGGATGATATCCTTGTGTGTGCCCCAATGATGATTTACTAACACATGCGCTTGACCTAACGATCGATGCATTGATTGTTGCAGGGTTCGAGCTCCAGGAACAGAAAATTCAAAAGATGCCACCTTGGAAGTATTTGGGCTTAGAAATTGGAAATAGGACCATTGTTCCTCAAAAACTAGAAATCAATCCAAGGATCAAGACCCTTGCGGATGTCCACAAGTTGTGTGGGTCTTTGAATTGGGTAAGACCATGGCTTGGTCTGACTAATGAAGACCTTTGCCCCTCTTTTCAATTTACTGAAAGGGGGAGAGGACCCAGTGCTCCTAGGTCTATTACCCCAAGTAGGCACGGAAAGCTCTAGAAAAGGTTCAGATTGCAATGTCCACAAGACAGCCCACCGATGCCGGCCTGATCTGCCATTCAAATTTATCATCCTAGGTAAGTTGCCACACCTCCATGGAATTATTTTCCAGTGGGAGGAAAAACAAACACCTAAGGCAAAGGACACACCAAAAAGGACCGGGACCAGAGGACTCTCTCTTGATCATAGAATGGGTTTTCCTCAGTCACAAAAGGTCCAAGAGGCTGACAAAGCCTCAAGAGCTGATAGCAGAACTGATCCGGAAAGCAAGGACCCGGATCAGGGAGTCAGCAGGATGTGATTTTAAGTGCATTCACATTCCAGGTGAGTTAAAATCAGGTCAAAATACTATGAAAATACTGGAACAATTGTTTCAAGAAAATGAAGTGTTGCAGTTTGCTCTAGATTCCTACTCAGGACAATTTTCGGTAGCACGGCCCGCTTGCAAATTGTTTGAACAAGATGTTCAATTTACTTTAAAATTAAGAACTGCTCTAAGTAGGAGACCTTTAAAAAGGGCTCTGACTGTCTTTACAGATGCGTCCGGGAGGTCCCACAAGTCTGTTATGACTTGGAAAGATCCTCAAACCCAGCAGTGGGAGACGGACATTGCTGAGGTGGAAGGTTCACCTCAGGTTGCTGAATTGGCTGCAGTTGTTAGGGCTTTTGAAAGATTCTCAGAACCATTTAATCTGATTACAGACTCTGCATACGTGGCAGGAGTAGTATCCAGAGCAGATCAAGCAATACTGCAAGATGTATCTAACATTGCACTTTTTGAATTGCTTTCCAAACTGGTAAAGTTAGTCACTCACCGAGAGCAACCCTTTTATGTGATGCATGTCAGGTCACACACTGACTTGCCAGGGTTTATCGCTGAAGGCAACAGAAGGGCAGATGCTCTTGCTGCACCTGCAGTGATGGCCACTCTCCCAAATGTTTTTGAACAGGCAAAAATCAGCCACCCACTTTTCCACCAAAATGCACCTGGCCTGGTTCGCCAGTTTAACATCACTCGAGAACAGGCCAAAGCGATTGTGGCACGTGCCCAAATTGACAACAACATGCACTCCCTACAGTGAGTACGGGAGCAAACCCAAGGGGACTGAACAGTTGTGAACTGTGGCAAACAGATGTAACACACATACAGGCTTTTGGACGGCAGAAATATGTTCATGTTAGTGTAGATACCTTTTCTGGAGCGGTCTATGCTTCTGCCCACACAGAGAATCATCTATTGATGCTATTAAGCACCTCTTACAGGCTTTTTCTTTCATTGGCATCCCCAAGGAGCTGAAAACTGATAATGGGCCTGCTTATAAATCCAAGGAATTCGGGAGCTTCCTGCAGCAATGGGGAGTAGAGCACAAAACTGGCATCCCCTACTCCCCTACAGGTCAAGCCATTGTAGAAAGAACTCACCGTGATATTAAAAGGGTCCTGGACCAGCAACAACAGGTTCTGAAGGTAGAACCTCCCCACATCCGGTTATCCAGGGCGCTATTCACAATAAATTTTCTGAATTGTTCTTTTGACAGCCTGAACCCTCCCATCCTACGCCACTTTGGGGGGAACAGTCCACAGTTGATTGAAAGAAAAACCTCCAGTTTTTAGTAAAGGACCCTGAGACTTGGAAAATGGTGGGACCTTACAAATTGGTTACTTGGGGACGTGGATACGCCTGTGTGTCCACCCCCTCTGGTTTAAGGTGGGTTCCTTCCAAATGGGTAAAGCCCTATGTTCCCAAAGTCTCAGATGAAATCTGCAGAAGCACCCCAGGTTGCTCAGCTGCCTGGAGAAGAAAACGCCGCCACGTTCTCTGGAGGAAATTCCATTTAAGCCTCCTATCTGGAATAGTTTGTAATATATGTTTGTCTCAAGTTTTTGTACCAGTTTAGATCCCACTGTTCGTTGTGTAAGCCTCGAGACGTCATGAGACCGAGCCTGCTTCTCGTCCTACTCGTGATCATCCCACCTGCAATCTCCTACATAGTATACCGCAGCCCAAACCACGTATGGACTACCTTGACAAAGGCTCTCAGACATCAACAGAGAAACTGACAACGAGCTGAATGGACTTTTCAATGGCTGGGGACTCTCGGCTGGTTGGGATCTATTCTGAAAACTGTAATTTTAGTGCTGTTTATTTTAGTTGTAGTTATTGTAGTTTTTTAGCATTGTTTTTGGAGTAATCAGACGCATGGTTCTCAAGTTAATCTCAAACTCATCTCCCCCTCCTGAGGTCTACCATTTAGAAACCCTCAGTGCTCCAGTGGATGACCTGGAAGCCTCAGTAGAATCATTCTGCACCATAAACACAGCCCTCTTCTTTTTAAACAAAACTAGGGGGAGATGTTGTGTGTGTTGCAATATCCTGTTTTAACCTTCTCCCTTCCCCCCTCGCCCCTCGCTGAGTGTGCCCTGCCAATCAGGCTAACATACCAGCAAGGCATCGTGTGATAGGTGGCCCTAGTACCTTGAGACCCTGCCCCTTCACCTGGTTGGTGACTCACCTGTCCCCTCCCCTTCCCCTGTCCTGAGCTTAAAACGTGAATGAGACCATGTGGCTTCATTCTGTTACCAGCAGTGGCCCAGTGCAGACGTATCTGTACTCATGGAATAAACATCTGGCTACCTTCTAGCAGAATCCATTCCCTTTCTCTCCACCATCGCCAGAAGCTTTCTCCTGAGGAGAACGGAGTCCTGTCTTGTGCCCCGCTGCACTTTGCCGCCAGCCAAGGTACCTCTGCGGTTAAACACCACAGTGCTGCCTCTGGCCAAGCAGCGAAGGTCAGAACTGGCCTAGGCACCATCTAACTGGTTATATTGGGATACTTATTCCAATAAGGAGCCAGGGAGCCACTCCCAGCCACAGGCCCCCAAACACAAACCACGGCCCTTTTCCCTGGCAAAGAAAACTCACCCGCCCCGCTTCTGGCTGGCACATTGCAGGAGCCACTTGCCTCTATCAAACCAGCCCGACTTGGCACTGGTGCCACCTTTCATCTGGGAACCATCCTCCGTATCGTGGATTTTCAGGAGCCAGCCGGACACTCCCAGCCACAGGCCCCCAAACACAAACTACGGCCCTTTTCCCTGGAAGTAAAACTGACCTGCCCGTCATCTGGCTGGCAGATTGTAGGAGCCACATCCCTCTATCAATCCAGCCCGACTCGGCACTGGTGCCACCTTTCATCTGGGAACCATCCTGCGTATTGTGGATTTTCAGGAGCCAGCCGGCCACTCCCAGCCACAGGTCCCCAAACAAATACTACGGCCCTTTTCCCTGGAATTGAAACAGACCTGCCCATCTTCTGGCTGGCAGATTGCAGGAGCCACTTGCCTCTATCAAACCAGCCCGACTTGGCACTGCAGCCACTTTTCATCTGGGAACCATCCTGCGTATCGTGGATTTTCAGGAGCCAGACGGCCACTCCCAGCCACAGGCCCCCAAACAAATCTACGGCCCCTTTCACTGGAATTAAAACCGACCTGCCCATCTTCTGGCTGGCTGATTGCAGGAACCATTTGGCTCTCTCAAACCAGCCCAACTTGGCACTGGTGCCACCTTTCATCTGGGAACCATCCGGCGTATCGTGGATTTTCAGGAGCCAGCCGGCAACTCCCTGCCACAGGCCCCCGAACACAAACCACGGCCCTTTTCCCTGGCAAACAAAACTCACCCGCCCCGCTTCTGGCTGGCAGATTGCAGTAGCCACTTCCCTCTATCAAACCAGCCTGACTCGGCACTGGTACGACATTTCATCTTGGAACCATCCGGTATATCATGGATTTTCAGGAGCCAGCCGGCCACTCCCAGCCACAGGTCCCCAAACCAATACTACGGCCCTTTTCCCTGGAATTAAAACTGACCTGCCCATCATCTGGCTGGCAGATTGCAGGACCCACTTGCCTCTATCAAACCAGCCCGACTTGGCACTGGTGCCACCTTGGGTCTGTGAGCCATCCAGCGTATTGTGGATTTTCAGGAGCCAGCCGGCCACTCCCAGCCACAAGTCCCCAAAAAGAATCTACGGCCCTGTCATGGTTTGAGCCTGGCACAGGGCCAGTGCCCCCCCATGAAAATGCCTCACCCTGGTGTCTGCTGTGAGATGTGACCAGGAATAAGCAAAACAGGCTCTAACTTAAACATAAAGGACACTTTATTACTTAAACTACAGGAAAATAGGGAAAGACCATTAGGAAAAAGTAGAAAAGAATTGAAAACCATACAAAAAAAACCATTTTCCTCCTCCCCACCACCTGACTTTCCCAATCCAATACATTCTCCCAAAACACCCGGTACGACACTTTAGTATACTCAAACATCAGTTCATTAAGAGGAAAGGAGTCCTTCTCGTTCCATAGGCTTCTCCTGGAAACACACTGAAACCTCGTGTGCTTCTCTGTTACTTCGGCACCGCCCGGAAAAAAAAAGTCCTTCTGCCGCTTGTAACATCGTCCTTCCATGCCCAGTGCTCTCACCACTGAGACATGGACCAGAGCTGCTTTTAGGGTTGTCTTTCAAGGATGCCTTGTCTCACTCCAAAAAGGCACAGTCTCTGCTTTTGGGACATCTGTCCCCCCCATATTTTTCCAACCCCCTGGGGCCGGGGGGTCCTCACGAAGAACCTTCCTGGTTTTGAGGCACTGCCTCCCCCTAAATGCAGTCTGTGTCACAGGAACAACTGAGTCCATAGCCACGAGAAAAGTCCAGCCAAAAGGCCACTCCAAATCATCTCTCCCCATCCAATCATCTCCACATCTCATCTCTTATCTCCCTTCTTATTCAGCTTCGAGGAAGATTAGCATTTTTGCAAGGCCCCAATCATGCAAGAAAGAGTTAAAAGTTTTCAGTCTCTGTCGGTCCGGAGCGAATCCCACGCACGCTGCCCACACGCTGCCGCTCCGGCCGGGCACTCTCCCTCCTTCTCCTCCTGGCTGGCTGCTCTCCTGGGGGGGGGGAGGGGGGAGGCTGCCCGAGGGCTGACTCCCTGGGATCTTCCACCCTTCCATCCTCGAAGCCCCCCCGAAGCCCCCTCAACCCCATCTCTGTCCAGGCCCCGGGCCTACCGCATGGCCGGCCCCTCCCCCGCCCAGGAGCAACAGGCTGGGCGGGGGAGAGAGATCTGAACTCCTCGCCGCGATGTCCAAAAGAGGGAGTTCCAAGGGCAGTGCCCTGCTTTTAACCCCTGTGTATTCTCGGAGGTGTGTCCAAACCCCACTGGCCACACCGGACGCCAGTCTCAAACCCAAAACCTTCATTGGTTTGACCACAGCTTCCCAGAATTCCCACTCCTTCCTGGTCAAACCACGACAGGCCCTTTTCCCTGGGAGTAAAACTGACCTGCCCGTCATCTGGCTGGCACATTGCAGGAGCCACTTGGTAATATCAAACCTGCCCAACTTGACACTGGTGCCACCTTTCATCTGGGAACCATCCTGCGTATCGTGGATTTTCAGGAGCCAGCCGGCCACTCCCAGCCACAGGCCCCCAAACACAAACTACGGCCCTTTTCCCTGGAAGTAAAACTGACCTGCCCGTCATCTGGCTGCCGATTGCAGGAGACACTTCCCTCTATCAAACCAGCCCGACTCGGTACTGGTGCCACCTTTCATCTGGGAACCATCCTGCGTATCGTGGATTTTCAGGATCCAGCCGGCTACTCCCAGCCACAAGTCCCCAAAAACAATCTACGGCCCTTTTCCCTGGAAGTAAAACTGACCTGCCCATCATCTGGCTGGCACATTGCAGGAGCCACTTGGTAATATCAAACCTGCCCAACTTGACACTGGTGCCACCTTTCATCTGGGAACCATCCTGCGTATCGTGGATTTTCAGGAGCCAGCCGGCCACTCCCAGCCACAGGCCCCCGAACAAAAACTACGGCCCCTCTCCCCGGAATTAAAACTGACCTGCCCATCTTTGGGTGGCAGATTAGAGGAACCACTTGGCTCTCTCAGACCAGCCCGACTCGGCACTGGTGCCACCTTTCATCTGGGAACCATCCTGTGTATCGTGGATTTTCAGGAGCCAGCCGGCCACTCCCAGCCACAGGCACCGAACACAAACCACGGCCCTTTTCCCTGGCAAAGAAAACTCACCCGCCCCGCTTCTGGCTGGCAGATTGCAGGAGCCACTTGCCTCTATCAAACCAGCCCGACTCGACACTGCTGCCACCTTTCATCTGGGAACCATCCTGCGTATCGTGGATTTTCAGGAGCCAGACGGCCACACCCAGACACAGGTCCCCAAACAAATACTACGGCCCTTTTCCCTGAAAGTAAAACTGACCTGCCCATCTTCTGGCTGGCAGATTGCAGGAGCCACTTGCCTCTATCAAACCAGCCCGACTTGGCACTGGTGCCACCTTTCATGTGGGAACCATACTGCGTATCGTGGATTTTCAGGAGCCAGCCGGCCACTCCCAGCCACAGGCCCCCGAACACAAACTACAGCCCTTTTCCCTGGAAGTAAAACTGCCCTGCCCGTCATCTGGCTGGCAGGTTGCAGGACCCACTTGCCTCTATCAAACCAGCCCGACTTGGCACTGGTGCCACCTTTCATCTGGGAACCATCCAGCGTATCGTGGATTTTCAGGAACCAGCCGGCCACTCCCAGCCACAGGCCCCCGAACACAAACCACGGCCCTTTTGCCTGGCAAACAAAACTCACCAGCCCCGCTTCTGGCTGGCAGATTGCAGGAGATACTTGCCTCTATCAATCCAGCCCGACTCAGCAGTGGTGCCACCTTTCATCTAGGAACCATCCTGCGCATCATGGATTTTCAGGAGCCAGCCGGCCATTCCCTGCCACAGGCCCCCGAACACAAACCACGGCCCTTTTCCCTGGCAAACAAAACTTACCCACCCCGCTTCTGGCTGGAAGATTGCAGGAGCCACTTGCATCTATCAAACCAGCCCGACTTGGCACTGGTGCCACCTTGGGTCTGGGAGCCATCCAGCGTATTGTGGATTTTCAGGAGCCAGCCGGCCACTCCCAGCCACAAGTCTCCAAAAAAATCAACGGCCCTTTTCCCTGGAAGTAAAACTGACCTGCCCATCATCTGGCTGGCACATTGCAGCAGCCACTTGGTAATATCAAACCTGCCCTACTTGGCACTGGTGCCACCTTTCATGTGGGAACCATCGTGCGTATCGTGGATTTTCAGGAGCCAGCTGGCCACTCCCAGCCACAGGCCCCCGAACACAAACCACGGCCCTTTTCCCTGGAAGTAAAACTGACCTGTCCGTCATCTGGCTGGCAGATTGCAGGAGCCACTTGCCTCTATCAATCCATCCCGACTCAGCACTGGCGCCACCTTTCATCTGGGAACCATCCTGCGTATCGTGGATTTTCAGGAGCCAGCCGGCCACTCCCAGCCACAGGCCCCCAAACACAAACCACGGCCCTTTTCCCTGGCAAACAAAACTTAACCGCCCCGCTTCTGGCTGGCAGATTGCAGGAGCCACTTCCCCATATCAAACCAGCCCGACTCGGCACTGGTGCCACCTTTCATCTGGGAACCATCCTGAGTATCGTGGATTTTCAGGAGCCAGCCGGCCACTCCCAGCCACAGCCCCTCAAACACAAACTACGGCCCCTCTCCCCGTAATAAAACTGACCTGACCCGTCATCTGCTGGCAGATTGCAGGAGCCACTTGCCACTATCAATCCAGCCCGACTTGGCACTGGTGCCACCTTTCATCTGGGAACCATCCTGCGTATCGTGGATTTTCAGGAGCCAGCCGGCACTCCCAGCCACAAACCCCAAAAACAAACTACGGCCCTTTTCCCCTGGAAGTAAAACTGACCTGCCCATCATCTGGCTGGGCCATTGCGGGGCCCCTTTTATCCAAACCGCCCACTTGGAAATGGTGCCACCCCTTTTATCTGGGAACCATCCTGCGTATCGTGGATTTTCAGGAGCCAGCCGGCACCCCCCAGCCAAAAGCCCCAAAAACAAACTACGGCCCTTCCCCGGATTAAAACTGACCTGCCCATTTTGGGGCAATTAGAGGAACCACTTGGTTTCAAACCGCCCAACTGCACTGGTGCCACCTTTCATCTGGGAACCATCCTGGTATCGTGGATTTTCAGGAGCCAGCCGGCCACTCCCAGCCACAGGGACCCAACACAAACCACGGCCCTTTTCCCGGAAAAAAACTACCCGCCCCTTTGGTGGCAGATTGAGGAACCACTTGCTCCCTTTAACCAGCCCGACTCGCACGTGCCACCTTTCATCTGGGAACCCTCCTGGTATCTGGATTTTCAGGAGCCAGCCGGCCACCCCAGCCCCAGGCCCCAAACAAAACCACGGCCCTTTTCCCTGGAAAGAAAACTACCGCCCTCTCTGGCTGGCAGATTGCAG
>NW_026992972.1:0-23721 GCF_028769735.1 Zonotrichia leucophrys gambelii
GACACATAGCCTGCCCGAACTCAGTCCATATGGGGATAACAACACATCCAGAAGTGGAGGCTTCTGTAGAATGGAAACCACCACACCAAGGACTGGGGACAAAAGTAACTCACTGGGAATCGACGTCTCCAAATTGAGAGGTGACATCTCTGAATTGAGATATAATGAAAAGAATGATGAGACATGTGAACGGGAGGTAGAGAACAACTCACAGAAGCTGAATATAATAATTCAGATAGAAGACAAAAGGGATGGAAGAGGAGCAGAGGACGAGAGGGACAGCAGCTCAGGACAGAAAAGGAGCTGGCAGATACAAAAAGGGCAACAGATGCAGGACGAGAATCGAATGGATTGTGTAATAAAGATAGGAGGTGAAAATGAAGAACAGAAAGGGGGAAAAAGGAAAGAGAAGAGAAAGAATAAGGAAGACATTGAGGCACAGGAAGAGGATCCCGGGGAGGGGATCAGTCACTGGTATTATACCAGATCTGTGGCACGGGGGGAAGCAAAGTGTCGTGGGGTGACAGCCTTTATCCCAATATCGTGTGTTATGTCTGGCAGCTGTGCCTTTTCCCCCACCCCCCCCCCCCCCCGGCAGTCTGGCTGTGGCGGGATGGGGAAGAGAGGAAGGGGGGGGGGGGGGGTGTGACCAGGCACTTTTTGTTTTTTGGCTTTTGGCTTTTGGCTTTGGCTGCTTGGCTTTTGCTAGCTGCTTGCTTGCTTGCTTGCTTGCTTGCTTTTTGCTTTTGCGCTGTTTTTTTTTTTTTTCCTTTTTCTTTTGTTCTCTCTCTCTCTCTTACCCTCCCCTGAAGATACTGGACCGGCTCCGGATTCTGGCCTGCGAGCTCCAGGACACCCGAAGCCTGCTAGAGAAGATTCGGCGCCCTCCACGACACAGTCTGGTCCCTTTTCTTTTCTTGTGTTGGGGAGTGTTCTTTTGTTACTTGTAAATAAATAGGTTTTGTTTTCCACTTTGCTCCTCCGAGAAATTCCTTCCCGAACCCGGTGTTGGGGGAGGGGTGGTTGGAGGTTTGTTTTGTTCTGGGCGCTCCCTCTTGGAGATTTCCCCTAATTTGTCCTAAACCAGGACAATAAATTTTTGGTGCGTTGGCCGGGAAACCGGAGGCCAAAAACAGTGGAAAAAAAACCTATAACAATAATATTTTGGTTTTGGTTGTTTTGTGGGCATATTGGTGATTCATAATGTCATTTGGAGTGGAAGCTTGCCGGTTTTTCTGGTCCCTAGGGGCTTTTGAAGTTTTAATACCTTTGTGGTCCCTAGGGTTATTTCCTTACCCCAAAATAGCTCTGATGTTGTCCCTAATAAGTAGCTTTTGTAAGCGGGGGGCACTAACCAGAATAATCATTGTGCTGGCCTTATGTGTGATGATGTGTCGGATAACAGTGCTGGACTTTATTTCAGGAATGTATGGATTGTTGTCATGGCTGTGTACTCAGTTTGTTTGGGGAGAAGAAGAGGAAGGGGCTTTTCAGCCTTTGTCTTCCTTCTTCTCCTACAAATTGTTGACATCTCTATTAGAAAATACTGACTTTCCCCTGAGTTTGAAAGAAACCATCTTTCTGGCATTTAATTTATTAAGCCTTGTCTATACTGTCTGGAGTGTATATAAAATGAAAGCTGAGATTTCTAGAGGGGTTAGAGAGACTCCTGATTCAGGAGTAAAACAAAGCAGGAAAAATCTTGACTGGAGTGGGAAATGGGAGGATATGGGACATACTTTAAAGGGATTTTCTGATCCTATAGACTGGGACTTTCCATCTGATCAAATTCAGAATCCAGTCGAGGTGGCAAAGTATTTGAGGGAGAAGTGCCATGGTAATACTAAGGAAGAAAGGATTACTGCAGTGAGCTGGGCCTTGGCGTTTGTTTACCGTACTCTGCTAGATACTGTGGAGCAGCAGATAGCAGAAAGGGAACAGGGAGATAAGTTAGTTACTATCCCAGTGACCCAGGCTGCAGCTAACATCCCAGGCTCCAGGCTAGCAGCTGAATCAGACAATAGGCCCCAAACCATGGCTGTTGCAGCTAATACAAGAGGTGGAAAGTGTAAAGGCAAGACCGATCGGAAGGTGGAGGATGATGACGATGATGCAGAAGAAGGACCCTCACCAAAATCAGAGGCCACATCAAGGGGCACAGAATCTGGAGCCAATATTGACTCCTTTTCTCTGAAGGACCTCAGAGGCCTAAGAAAGGATTACAGCCGACAACCTGATGAATCTATTATTAGTTGGTTAGTCCGCCTTTGGGATGCTGCAGGGGAGGTTACGATTTTGGATGGTACTGAAGTGAGGCATTTGGGATCCCTGTCACATGATCCTGCCATCGATCAAGGTGTGATGAGGGGGGCTAACCCTCACAGCCTCTGGGAACGGGTCCTAAGAAGCGTAGCAGAACGGTACCTGTGTACGGATGATCTCTATATGCAGCAGACACGGTGGAAGACCATAGAACAGGGGATCCAACGCCTGAGAGAGATGGCGGTCGCAGAGCTCGTTTTCTCAGATGACACAACAACTAGGAATCCGGACCTGGTACCATGCACTCCGATAATGTGGAGGAAACTTGTGCGACTTGGGCCACCTGAATACGCTTCCGCCCTAGCAATAATGAAGCGAGATGATACATATGAGACTGTGCTCGATATGGCAAAGAAGCTTCGAGCGTACGCAGATGCTGTGCATGGCCCAACTCATGCCAGAATTGCAGCAGTGGAAACCCGACTGCAGAAACTAGAAGACAAAATAGAGGAGAATCATAAGAAACTCCGGGAAGAGATTAAGGAGGACCTTATTGAAATCTCAGCCGTACAAATTAGAAGCCCTGGTGTCCAACGCCGGCGCTCCTTTGATGGGGAGAGAAGGTACATCCCACGGGCTGAGTTATGGTTTTTCCTGCGTGAGTCTGGAGAAGACATGAGAAGATGGGATGGAAAACCCACCGCTGCTTTGGCACAACGGGTGCGTGATTTGAAGAGAAGAGAAAGTATAACCAAAAAGATAGCAGCTCCGGTCGCTCGTAGCCGAGATGTTAAGTATGACGATGACGATGACATGTCCGATCCCCTTGAAGGAACTTCCAAGGCATATGCCCAAGGAAAGAAGGACAATCTGGCTTAGAGGGGCCCTGCCTCCAGCCAGGAAGAGGCACGGGAGAACCGGGTTTTTTGGAAGGTGTGGATCAGATGGCCTGGCACATCAGAGCCACAAGACTATGAAGCATTGGTTGACACTGGATCACAATGTACCTTAATGCCATCGGAACACGTGGGGACAGAACCTGTTTCCATTGCTGGAGTGACGGGGGGATCACAACAGTTGACGTTGTTGGAAGCTGAGGTGAGCTTGACTGGGAAGGAGTGGCAGGAACATCCAATTGTGACTGGTCCAGAGGCTCCGTGTATTTTGGGCATAGACTTTCTTCGGAATGGCTATTACAAAGATCCTAAGGGATTCAGGTGGGCTTTTGGAATAGCTGCAGTTGAGATAGAGGGTATTAAACAATTGAATACCTTGCCTGGACTATCAGAGGACCCATCTGCAGTAGGACTTTTGAAGGTAGAGGAGCAGCGAGTGCCAGTTGCCACCTCAACAGTGCACCGCAGGCAGTACCGGACGAATCGAGATGCTGTGATCCCCATCCACAAGATGATTCGAGAGCTGGAGAGCCAAGGGGTGGTCAGTAAAACCCACTCACCCTTTAACAGCCCTATCTGGCCCGTGCGAAAATCTGACGGAGAATGGAGATTGACTGTGGACTATCGTGCCTTGAATGAAGTGACTCCACCACTGAGTGCGGCTGTACCGGACATACTGGAACTGCAGTACGAGCTGGAGTCCAAGGCAGCAAAGTGGTACGCGACCATTGATATAGCTAACGCGTTTTTCTCCATCCCTCTGGCAGTAGAATGCAGGCCTCAGTTTGCTTTTACATGGAGGGGAGTGCAGTATACCTGGAACCGATTGCCCCAGGGGTGGAAACACAGTCCTACCATCTGTCATGGACTGATCCAGGCTGCACTAGAAGAGGGTGAGGCTCCAGAACATTTACAATATATTGACGATATCATTGTTTGGGGGAACACGGCAATAGAAGTGTTTGAGAAAGGAGAGAAGATAATTCATATTCTCCTGGACGCCGGATTTGCCATTAAGAAGAGCAAAGTCAAGGGACCTGCCCGAGAAATTCAGTTCTTGGGGGTGAAGTGGCAAGATGGACGGCGTCAGATTCCTGCGGATGTTATTAACAAAATCACTGCTATGTCCCCACCAACTGATAAGAAGGAGACACAGGCTTTCTTAGGTGCTATAGGTTTCTGGAGGATGCACATCCCTGAGTATAGTCAGATTGTGAGACCCCTTTATCTGGTTACCCGCAAGAAGAACGACTTCCATTGGGGCCCTGAGCAGCAGCAAGCTTTTGTCCAGATCAAGCAGGAGATCGCTCATGCTGTAGCCCTTGGTCCAGTCAGGACAGGACCAGATGTGAAGAATGTGCTCTACTCTGCAGCCGGGAGCCATGGTCTGTCCTGGAGCCTTTGGCAAAAGCTACCTGGCGAGACCCGAGGCCGACCATTGGGATTTTGGAGTCGAAGCTACAGGGGGTCTGAAGATAACTATACTCCAACAGAAAAGGAAATCTTGGCCGCCTATGAAGGAGTCCAAGCCGCCTCAGAGGTGATTGGTACAGAGGCACAACTCCTTCTGGCACCCCGACTACCGGTGCTGGGATGGATGTTCAGAGGAAAGGTTCCCTCTACCCACCATGCCACCAGTGCTACTTGGAGTAAGTGGATTGCCCTCATTACGCAGCGCGCTCGGATTGGGAAGTTAAATCGCCCTGGGATTCTAGAAATAATTACAAATTGGCCCGAAGGTGAAAGCTTTAGTGTCGCAGATGAGGAGCAAGAGCCAGTGACCCGGGTTGAGGAAGCTCCGCCATACAATCAGTTGCCAGTAGAAGAAACACGTTACGCCCTATTCACTGATGGTTCTTGTCGTGTCATAGGGATGAAACGGAGGTGGAAAGCAGCTGTATGGAGTCCCACTCGAAGGGTTGCAGAGGCTACTGAAGGAGAGGGTGAATCCAGTCAATTTGCTGAAATCAAAGCTATTCAACTGGCCCTAGGTATTGCAGAGAGAGAGAGGTGGCCAAGGCTCTATTTGTATACCGATTCTTGGATGGCAGCCAACGCTCTATGGGGATGGCTGAAGAGATGGAAAGAGGCCAACTGGCAGCGCAGAGGAAAACCAATTTGGGCTGCAGAAGAGTGGAAGGATATCGCTACTCGGTTAGAGAAGTTACCTGTGAAGGTTCGCCATGTAGATGCCCATGTCCCCAGAAGTAGAGCTAATGAAGAGCAGCAAAACAACCAGCAAGTACATCAGGCTGCAAAGATAGGGGAGTTGAAGATAGATCTCGACTGGGAGCATAAGGGAGAGTTATTCTTAGCACGATGGGCCCACGATGCCTCAGGCCACCAGGGTAGAGATGCCACCTATAAGTGGGCACGAGACCGAGGGGTGGATCTAACCATGGACAGTATCTCTCAGGTTATTCGTGACTGTGAGACGTGCGCTGCCATTAAGCAGGCCAAGCGACTGAAGCCCCTCTGGTATGGGGGGCGGTGGTCTAAGTACAAATACGGGGAGGCCTGGCAGATTGATTACATCACACTGCCCCAGACACGCCAGGGCAAGCGCTATGTACTAACCATGGTAGAAGCCACCACAGGATGGTTGGAAACCTACCCTGTGTCCCATGCTACAGCCCGTAACACTATCTTGGGCCTTGAGAAGCAGGTCCTTTGGAGGCACGGTACTCCCGAAAGAATTGAGTCGGATAATGGAACTCATTTTAAAAACAATCTTATTAATACTTGGGCTAGGGAACATGGCATCGAGTGGGTATACCATATCCCCTATCATGCACCAGCTGCAGGGAAGGTGGAAAGGTACAATGGATTGTTAAAAACCACCTTAAAGGCATTGGGAGGGGGGTCTTTTAAAAACTGGGAGCAGCATTTGGCAAAGGCTACCTGGTTAGTTAACACTCGAGGTTCCACCAACCGAGCGGGTCCTGCTCAGTCTGAGCTCCTTAATATAGTAGATGGGGATAAAGCCCCAGTGGCCCATGTCAGAGGTTTGTTGGGAAAGACAGTATGGATCAACCCTGCCTCGAGTACAGACAAACCCATCCGTGGGATTGTCTTTGCTCAAGGACCAGGTAATACATGGTGGATAATGCAGAAAGATGGAACAACACGGTGTGTACCTCAGGGAGACCTGATTGTGGGATGAGACTCATATATGACTGTCATTGTTTGTTGAATGTGAGACAGAAGGAAACTGTAAGTGTCAAAGGTTTGAGCAAGTTATATGAGAGGAATGCGTAAGTGTCAAAAGGTGTGAGTAAGTGAAATGAATGTTTTTTATTGTATGTTCACGATATGGGATAAGGGGTGGAGTGTCGTGGGGTGACAGCCTTTATCCCAATATCGTGTGTTATGTCTGGCAGCTGTGCCTTTTCCCCCACCCCCCCCCCCCCCGGCAGTCTGGCTGTGGCGGGATGGGGGAGAGAGGAAGGGGGGGGGGGGGGGGTGTGACCAGGCACTTTTTGTTTTTTGGCTTTTGGCTTTTGGCTTTGGCTGCTTGGCTTTTGCTAGCTGCTTGCTTGCTTGCTTGCTTGCTTTTTGCTTTTGCGCTGTTTTTTTTTTTTTTCCTTTTTCTTTTGTTCTCTCTCTCTCTCTTACCCTCCCCTGAAGATACTGGACCGGCTCCGGATTCTGGCCTGCGAGCTCCAGGACACCCGAAGCCTGCTAGAGAAGATTCGGCGCCCTCCACAACACAGTCTGGTCCCTTTTCTTTTCTTGTGTTGGGGAGTGTTCTTTTGTTACTTGTAAATAAATAGGTTTTGTTTTCCACTTTGCTCCTCCGAGAAATTCCTTCCCGAACCCGGTGTTGGGGGAGGGGTGGTTGGAGGTTTGTTTTGTTCTGGGGGGCTCCCTCTTGGAGATTTCCCCTAATTTGTCCTAAACCAGGACACAAAGCAAAGGGAGGAAGGGAACCATACGATAGCTCCTCTCCGACAGCTTATGCCAATGGTGGGGGAGAGGACTAGAGTGAAGGTGCCATTCTCGACAAGTGATCTGAACAATTGGAGGGATGAGGCAAAGAATTTCAGGAGGAATCCAGAGGGAGTAGCGAAGAGGTTTGAGTTGATGGCAAAAAACTTAGACATTGATTGGGAGGATATAGAGGTGATGTTGTCGGAGTTGACGGATACAGAAAGGGAACTCGTATTGGAAACAGGGAGACCACATGCTCAAGTATTATCGGGGAGACTAGAAGATAATTTTCCCAGTAGTAAACCAGAGTGGGACCCGGGCAATGCAGAGCACTATCAGCGGTTAGTGCAGTATAGGAAACTGATAGCGATGGGCTTGCGTAATGCGATTCCTAAGGCTATCAATTGGTCAATGCTATATGACATCAGACAGGGAAAAGATGAGACTCCATTGGAGTTCCTGGATAGACTTAGGGCAGCAATGAGACAATACACACCCCTGGACCCAGCAATAGAAGAAGGGAAACAGCACTTGCTAGGGTTGATGATGGGACAGAGTAACCCAGATATCAGGAAGAAATTACAAAAGCTTGAGCATCCAGACAATAAGAACCTAGAGACACTGCTGAATGAGGCATGGAAGGTATACAATAATAGAGAAGTTGAGGAGAAGAAGAAGGAGGACCGGAGGATAGCTCGAGTAGTGGCTGTAGCAGTGGCAGCTCAGAGGACAGGTTACTCGGAACCTGGAACTAGGGGAAGAGGTAGAGGCAACCCGGTAGGAGGGAGGGGGAGGCTCCAACCCCACCCGACTAGAGTAGGGCCAAATCAGTGCGCGTACTGCCTAGAGATGGGACACTGGAAGCAAGAATGCCCCCGACTAAGGGAAAGAATAATGGCCACCACTACTACCACACATTAGGATAGTGAATGAGGGGGACCGGTGGGCCGTACCCTAGCAGACCTACTGGTTAAAATGGAGCTAGGGGAAGGTAAAAAGGAATTGAACTTTTTGATTGACACGGGAGCAACCTTTTCGGTTTTAAATCAGGAGTTGGTACCTAAAAGTGATGAATTTGTACAAGTTGTGGGAGCAACAGGCCAACCAGAAAAGGCTTACTTTTTGAAACCTATTAAATACAAAATTGGGAAACAAATGGGAATTCACCAGTTCCTGTATTTACCAAATTCGCCAAAGCCCTTATTGGGGAGAGACCTATTGGAGAACTTGGGGGCCGTAATAAAGTTTAACAAGGACAAATTGGAATTTCAAGTAAATGAGGAACAACTGATTGCAGCCTTAAGCCTAACAATCAGTTGTGTGGAACCCAAACCTGAGAATCACAATTCCGAGCGAATCCTGAGCGAGACATACCCATTAGTTTGGGCTACTGATATACCGGGAAGATCAAAACAAGCAGCACCGATTGTTGTTGAACTTAAAGTTGGGGCAAAACCGGTGAAAAGAAAACAATACCCTCTGAGGATAGAAGACAGGAAGGGGATTGAGCCCATAATCAAAAGGTTTTTGGAACTAGGGTTATTGGTAGAATGCGAATCGGATTTTAATACACCAATTCTGCCAGTAAAGAAACCTAATGGGGCTTATAGACTAGTTCAGGATCTGAGAGCAGTAAACGAAATAACCAAGACATTACATCCGGTGGTTGCTAACCCATACACGCTTACAACTAGACTAAAGGATAATTTGGCCTGGTTCACAGTATTAGATTTGAAAGACGCATTCTTCTGCCTTCCCCTAGCTCCCGAGAGTCAAAAGATTTTTGCTTTTGAGTGGGAATCTGTAGATAGAGGAAGAAAGACCCAACTTACCTGGACGGTATTGCCCCAAGGATGGAGCAATTCCCCCATGATTTTTGGGAACCAGTTAGCCAAAGAATTAGAACAGTGGGAAAGGCCGCTGGGAGATGGCACCCTTCTGCAGTACGTAGACGACCTCCTAATAGCAACAGTGACAGAGGAAGAATGCATTGAATGGACTATTTCCTTGCTAAATTTCCTGGGTTTGAGTGGATACCGAGTCTCTCAACAGAAAGCACAGCTGGTGCAAAAAGAAGTGGTGTACCTGGGATACGAAGTCTCCAGAGGACAGCGATCCCTGGGAGCAGCCAGGAAAGAGGCCATCTGCCAGATGCCTAAACCAGAGACGGTGAGAGATCTGCGCGCCTTTCTGGGAATGACAGGTTGGTGTCGGCTATGGATCTACCAGTACGGGATACTCGCTAAACCACTGTATGATTTGTTGAAGGGAACCAAGAACGTCCTAGTTTGGACTCCCAAAGCAGAAGGGGCCTTCAAGAAGTTAAAGCTGGAGTTAATGAGAGCACCAGCCTTAGGTCTCCCAGATGTATCAAAACCATTCTGGCTGTTCTCCCATGAGCGACAAGGGATGGCCCTAGGAGTCCTAGCACAGCAGTTGGGACCACATAAGAGAGCTGTGGCCTACTTCTCCAAGCAGCTAGATGAAGTAAGTAAAGGATGGCCAGGCTGTCTGAAGGCAGTAGCCGCAGTGATAATTAACATAGAAGAGGCCAGAAAGCTCACGTTGGGTCAGAAAGTGACTGTCCTAGTATCTCACACTGTGTCGGCTGTGCTGGAACAGAAAGGCAATCATTGGTTGTCGCCCTCCAGATTCCTAAAATACCAGGCCATCCTGGCTGAATCAGATGATATAACTATTCAGGTAACTAACATTGTGAATCCAGCTTCATTTCTAGAAGGGAGAGCCCCAGCAGAACCCATCGAACACGACTGCCTGGAAACAATTGAGGCTGTCTACTCCAGTCGCCCGGATCTCAAAGAGGAGTCGTTCGAAGATGCGGACAACTGGTTCTCAGATGGCAGCAGCTTCGTGAGGCAAGGAGTAAGAATGGCTGGCTATGCAGTCACTACTACGGAAAGGGTAATTGAGTCAAACCCTTTGCCTGCAGGGACTTCCGCCCAAAAGGCAGAGCTGATAGCTCTGACTCGAGCTCTGGAATTGGCGGAGAAGATGCGAATTAACATATGGACAGACCCTAAATATGCCTTTTCCGTTGTACATGCCCATGGGGCCATCTGGAAAGAAAGAGGACTGTTGACTACACAAGGGAAAACAGTCAAGCATGCAGAGGAGATTCTGCGATTGCTAGAGGCGGTCCAACTCCCAGCACAAGTGGCGATAATCCATTGTAAGGGACACCTGAAAGGTAATACTATTCCAGAAATAGGGAACAGGAAGGCAGATACAGAAGCTAAATTGGCTGCCACAAGGGCTAGGGAAGTGAAAGTAACGGCCCTAATACCAGGAGAGCTGGATACCAACATCCAGCCAGATTATCAGGAATCAGATCATAGATGGATTCAAAGGAATAAGGGCAAAATACTAGAAAATGGTTGGGGTAGCTTGGAAACAGGACAGTTAGTAATACCAGGAAATGTGATGTGGCAGTTTGTAAAAGCAGAACATGAGAAAGCCCACTGGGGCTTAGATCTGCTCTATCAGTACCCGCAAGCTAGGATAGCAGGGCCAAAATTATTTACCACCATAAAACATGTCACCTCCCAGTGTGAGCGATGCCTGAAGAACAATCCGAATACAGGGACTAGGATATACCAGGGAGCAATAAATCGAGGTAAATTCCCAGGTGAAGTATGGCAAATTGATTTTTCTGAACTCCCAAGCAAAGGGGGGTTTCGGTATTTGTTGGTATTAACTGACACGTTTTCTGGGTGGCCTGAAGCATTCCCTTGCAGGACAAATAAGGAAAGAGAAGTAACTAAAGTGTTGCTGAATGAAATTATTCCACGGTTTGGAGTACCGAAGAGCATTTCTTCGGATAGGGGTACACATTTCTGTGCAAAAGTAGTGAGAGCAATAAGCAAAGCAATACAAATCAAATGACAAAATTGGGGTCGGGAGTATCTTTGTGTCTCCTCACCAATAGGGCCCTTGTGGATGCCTGCCAAGCAGACTAAACCTGTTTTTGATGCAACATCTGGTGGACAACCTCATGGAGGGGGACAAGGAGCATCTGGGGAGGAAGCTGCTGCTGATCTTGCAACCCTTATTGCTACAGCTGAAGGGACACTCGAAAGCAGTGGACAGAGCAGTGACATGCCGCTACCGGACGGCTAGGGAGTTGATTAACATTGTTGAAGCACTAACGACCTTCCGCATAAAAGGACCAGCAAGGGAGCGCTGCCTTGAGTGTCGCAGCCCTTGTTGTGCTGCGTGGGTAGCTCTATGTTGTGGGGGTTGTGGTAGAACCTTTTGGTTAGAGCAGTCTGGGATCTGGGATTTATGGTGTGATGCCTGTAAGCATAAATACACATGGGAAGGGAACTGGCAGAGGGAACTAAGGAGACAGACGGGGCTAGATACGGTCTTAGCTTTGAATCTTTTTGAGTCACCTGAGCAAAAGATTTTGGCCTATTACCGGTGGGAGGTACAGTGTATTGTGAAAAGAGTTAAAGCTCAAAGCAAGTCACATATCTCTTCTGCCAGGTGTAGAAAATTGGTTCCCTTAACACAGCATTCTGTGGTGGGACCCATTGAAGGAGATCCCGATAAAGCACTGGACTCCTGCATTGAGACTCTTCAGGGATTGAGATTGCAACGGTTGAGATCAGTAGGAGCTGCAAGACTGAAGACAGATAAGAAAAGGAAGGAAAATAATAAGGGGAACGACCTTGTCTAAATAAGGTTATTGGTGATTGCTAATTAATTTTCTATGAATAAGGCACTTCTACGGTTGTGGGAGGATATAGTTGTTGGGAGAGACAATAGTGAACAAGAACTTCGATTACAAAATAAAATACGTCTTGTGTTAAAGAGAGACCTTGAGCTATTAGCCCCATATAGTGAAAAGGCTAAAGAGGCTTTGCAATCATCACCATTGGATTGGTTTCATTGGATTGAAGAGACAGATTTTTATACTGGTCCTTACTTACATTCGCTTCCTTGTTATGTTTGTAAAAGGGATAATGATAAGTGCTATGCATGGGTAGCTTTACATTGTGCAGATTGTAATCAGGTTTATTGGTATTCACAAAGGTCAGTAGGATTTTTATGGTGTAGACCTTGTATTAGAAAGTGGATTTGGAATCTTGTTAGGGTTAGAGCTCTTGAACAAAGTACTGGCCTGCCCGGACAGACAGGATTACAGCTTTTTGAGAGTGCAGAACAAGTAATTATAACATATCTCAGATGGAAGATGCGGGAAACACTTAGAATATTCGAAATTACTAAGGCCTCACGCATTATAGCAGCTCGCTGTAAAGCTGATTTGCCTTCAAACTTACCTCGCGCTATACCTGTAACCAAAGATGCTGATTTAGAATTAGACCAGTGTATTCAAAATTGATTTAGCCTTACAATAGACAATTTAGCAAGCCAGGAAAAGACAGCGAAGACAATTGGTGCAAAAGGTGAACCAAACGACTCGACGGATGGTATGGCAAGTGGAACATAATTCAGAGAAAATGACGAATGTTTTGACCGAGGTAGAACAAGTAGGCCAGCATCATTGGTGGGATATCTTTACAGGATACTCCCCAACAGCTACACAGGTCTTCAACTACCTGGTGCACCCAATGTTAATAGTAATTGTAGCTTTGTTACTACTAACTCTCACAAATATTTGTATGTGGTGGAGACTAAGAATTATAATGAAAAGGATCCAAATGGTTTGGGCTATGACACGAGCGTATCAGCACCCTAAGGATTAGGACTTGACGAAAGAATTCGTAAGTTATAAGAAAAGGGGGGAAATGAAGCCCCAAAGCGGATAGCCTTCAAGAAATAATGAGTTAAAACATGGAATGTGAAACATTTGAAGAAAACATAGCATTTAGGAAACATAGAGCAATAAATCGGCTAAGGCATGGAACACAATGACAGGAAAGAGAGATAGGGATAGGGGAGTTGGTGGGCTAAGCGTATTCAGAGCCAACAATGTCAAACTGACCCTAAGAGTCTTGCCAAGCCATGGGGACCAAGCCAAGTACACCGGGAATTGGCCATATTAGGATGGGAGTTCAAAAGTTTAAAGAGAAAGACTCATCAGGTGCCCCCTGCCCATGATGAAGGCCACCGGAAAGACCACTGAAAAGATCCTCAAAATAGAAGTCTCCACCCACGCTCCGCCTACACCACGCCTCCTATGAATATGCATGTAAAGACATGATTATGCATGAGATATGATGTAACTTTATATTCAAAATTGTATAAAAAGCTGGCTTTGTCATGAGATACTCAGAAATCCCTTTTGTGATTTCTCCGACGCGTCGTAATAAAATACCTCCTGTCTATGCTGACTTAAAATTGAGTCTCTTAGGCAGTTATTCTCGCCTTTTGGGGCAAAATTCGGCATCATTAGCATCCAGAGATAAGGGAAGATTAACCTGCATAACCACGCTGACACCAACCCCAGAGACAAGGGATGCTGCTGCCCCAGAGCCTGACCCTGCCCCACAGCCCACCTCAGAAATGAACCACCCAGACTGGGTGGGGATTCTGGTGAAGGAGATGGGCCAGATGCTGAAGGAGCACATTTCCCCAGCTGGTGAGAAACCCTCCCCCTGCCCCAAAGAGGGAGAGTCTGATGGTGCAGCAGTGGAACCCACAGATGTTACAACCATCCAGGTTTCAGCTGAACTGAAAGGGAAATTACAGCCAGCAGCAGTCACCCCTGTGGAAACAAGGAGATCTAAAATTAAATCAGAGCACCCAGACAAGGATAAGAAAGGAGAGCCCTCACATCCCACAGGAGAGACAATGGTTGAGATCATCACCGAGTCCCTGATGTACAAAAGTCTCTGTGATCTGCACAAAGACATTGTACGATGGGGACGTGAGGCTTATACAACCTGGTTACTCTGGGTCTGGGACCTTATGGGTACAGGTGTGCAACTGGATGGTGGTGAGGCAAAGAATTTGGGGTCCTTGACCCAGGATTCAGGTGTGAATCAGATTTTTGTAATGGAATCAGGGTACCTTTCCCTATGGGTGCAGCTTTTAATGATTATCAGAGAGAGGTTTGTCCACAGGGAGAGAATGCAGGAGCGCCACCATAGAATGTGCTGGAAGACCCTCAAGGAAGGGATCCAAGAGCTGAGAGAAGTGGCAATAGTGGAGGTACTCTTTGGGAGGGATGGACAGCATGATAATGACCCAGACAAGGTCAGGTGCAAGGGGAAATGCTGTGGAGTCTGACAAATCTGGGGCCATCCCAATACACCAGCTTCATTGCAATGATTAATGCTGATAGCAACCGAGAGACAGTGGGTTCTGTCACCAGCAAGCTTAGAAATTGTGAGAGTGTGATCAATGGCCCAATGCAGGCTCATGTCTCTGCTGTGATTAAGAGCCTACAAGAAGAGATGAGGGTGGAGGGAGGAAGAACCGTTCCCATATGGCACCAGTGCAAGTCACAGGCCCCAAAATCAGAGCCCAACATCCCCCAGCCAGAGAGAGAGGGTACATACACCCCACCAGCTGAACTGTGGTTCTTTCTGCGTGACCATGGGGAAGACATGGGAAGGTGGGATGGGAAACCCACTTCTGTCCTGGCAGCATAGGTCCATCAACTCAAGGAGGGAAACACTAACTGAGGGAGTTCCTCTAAAGTGAAAGTAGCCTCAGCCTCCTGTGACCGAGCTGCCAGGTGTGATCTGTCAGATCCCCTTGAAGGAACCTCTACCATGTATGCCCAGGAAAGAAATAATAACAAGGGCTAGGGGTGTCCTGCCTCTAGCTGTGGAAGGGGCTAACAGCAGGCCTGTTAGCTAAAGGAGCGAGAAGAAGCTGAGAAGCAAGAAGAAGCTGATAAGGAGCTCTCTCCAAGGCTGTAACCAAGGAGACTGAGAGAAGTGAGGAATTGAAGAAAGATAAGAGAACTCTGCAGCTGGACAAAGTATTTATAGAAAGTTAGTTGAAATCACTGTAACTTTTCACCAATAGTGTTATGTTGACTTATTGTGGCCAATAGTTAGGATAGAAGAAGCATAAAAAATTGGAAAGTGTATAAAAGGTCAGCCCTGTTCAATAATAAAGAGTGTCCACCTGAGACTGCTTGTGGTCTCTGCTTTGTGTTGTGACTGCCTCGACAGCAACAGCTAGTCAGGAAGAGGCACAGGAAAACCGGATTTTCTGGACGGTGTGGATCCAATGGCCTGGCACATCAGAGCCACAAAAATACAATGCCTTAGTTGATACAGGTGTGCAGTGTACCCTGATACCATCGGGACATGTGGGGGCAGAACCTGTTTCCGTTGCTGGGGTGATGGGGGATCACAGCAATTGACCCTGTTGGGAGCTGAGGTGAGCCTGACTGGGAAGGAGTGGCAGAAACATCCTATTGTGACTGGCCCAGAGGCCCTGTGGATACTGGGCAGAGATTTCCTATGGAACAACTTTACAAAGACCCAAAGGGACTCAGGTGGGTATTTGGAATAGCTGCTGTAGAGGCAGAGAACATAAAGCGGTTGAACACCTTGCCTGGACTATCAGAAAACCCATCTGCAGTACGACTCCTGAGGGTGGAAGAGCAACGAGTGCCAATTGCCACCCAGACCATGCACCGCCAGCAGTATTGAACAAATTGAGATGCCATGATCCCCATCCACAGAATGATCCATGAGCTGGAGAGCCAAGGGATGGTCAGCAAAACCCACTCACCCTTCAACAGTCCCATCTGGCCTGTGCACAAGTCTGACAGAGAATGGAGATTGACTGTGGGCTATTGTGCATTGAATGAAGTGACTCCACCCCTGAGCGCTGCTGTGCTGGACATGCTGGAACTCCAGTATGAGCTGGAGTCCAAGGCAGCAAAGTGCTTTGCCACTGTTGACATTGCCAACGCATTTTTCTCCATTCCTTTGGCAGCAGAATGCAGGCCTCAGTTTCCCTTCACCTGGAGGGGCGTGCAGTACACCTGGAACCGACTGTCCCAGGGGTGGAAGCACAGCCCCAGCATCTGCCATGGACTGACCCAGGCTGCACTGGAAAAGGGTGAGGCTCCAGAGCACTTGCAGTGCATTGAGGACATCATTGTGTGAGGGAACACAGCAATGGAAGTGTTTGAGAAAGGAGAGAGGATCATCCAGATTCTGCTGGAAACCAGCTTCACCATCAAGAAGAGCAAAATGAAAGGACCTGCCTGAGAGATCCAGTTCCTGGGAGTAAAGTGGCAAGATGGATGGTGTCAGATTCCCACTGAGGTCATTATTAAGATCACCGTGATGTCTCCATCAACCAGCTAGAAGGAAACACAAGCTTTCCTGGGTGCCATAGGCTTTTGGTGAATGCACATTCCCGAGTACATCCAGATTGTGAACCCTCTATACCTGGTGACCCGCAAGAAGAACGATTTCCAGTGGGGCCCTGAGCAGCAACAAGCCTTTGCCCAGATCAAGCAGGAGATCGCTCATGCAGTAGCCCTTGGCCCAGTCAGGACAGGTCCAGAGGTAAAGAACGTGCTCTACTCTGCAGCCGGGAACCATGGTCTGTCCTGGAGCCTTTGGCAGAAGGTGCCTGAGGTGACTCGGGGTCGACCACTGGGATTTTGGAGCCAAAGCTACAGAGGGTCCAAAGCCAACTACATTCCCACAGAGATGGAAATCTTGGCCACCTATGAAGAAGTTCAAGGGTCCTCTAATGTCACAGACATCTTTTCATTAAAATCCTTTCTTAGTAATTTTTCCTGCTGAAGCTGAGAAGTTTCAGCAACAAAGTGTAAACAAGGGCTATCTGCTGCTGTGGAATGCAACAGGTGGATCCGTGATTGGTCTCCTGTGGATGTTTGGATTTACTGACCACTCACGGCAGAGCTGGGTCTCACTCTCTGCTGAGACACAGATCTTTGTTGTTCATTCATTTCTATTCTTAGCTTAGCTAGCCTTCTGAGAACTTTTCCTTCTATTTCTTTTTAGTATAGTCATAATGTTATATATATATCATAAAATAATAAATCACGCCTTCTGAACATGAGGTCACCATTCTCGCCTCTCTCTTCACCTGCAACCCTTGTGACCACCGTCACACTCAGAATTGACTGGTACAGAAGCACAGCTCCTCCCTGGCACTCTGAATACCAGTGCTTGGGTGGATGTTTAAAGGAACGGTTCCCACTACCGATCATGCCACTGACCCCACATGGGGCAAATGGATTGCCCTCATCACACAGCACACCTGTATTGGGAACCTGAATCACCCTGGGGTTTTAGAGATAATTACAAACTGGCTGGAAGGTGAGAACTTTGGTCTCACTGATGAAGAGAACCAGGAGTAAGTGACAAGGCTAAAGAAGCTCCACCATACAATTAGCTATCAGCAGAGGAAGCACACCATGCTCTTTTCACCGATGGTTCCTGTCACATCGTAGGGATGAACTGGAAGTGGAAAGCAGCTGTATGGAGCCCCACACGACAGGTTGCACAAGCTACTGAAGGAAAAGATGGATCAAATCAACTTACTGAACTCAAGGCTATTCAGCTTTCTTTCAGCTGGACACTGCTGAAAGAGAGAAGTGGCCAAAGCTCTGCCTTTATACTGATTTGTGGATGGTTGCCAATGCTCTGTGGGGATGGCTGGAAAGGTGGAAAGAGGCCAGCTGGCAGCGTAGAGGAAAACCAATCTGGGCTGCTGATGAGTGGAAAGACATTGCCGTTTGGATAGAAAATCTAGCTGTGCATGTCCACCATGTAGATGCCCATGTCCCCAAGAGTAGAACCAATGAGGAGCACCAAAACAATGAGCAGGTAGGTCAGGCTGCAAAGATATTGGTGTCAAAGATAGACCTAGATTGGCAACATAAAGGAGAGTTATTCCTAGCTCAATGGGCCCGTGATGCCTCAGGTCATCAGTGCAGGGATGCCACCCATAAGTGGGCATGAGACCGAGGGATGGATCTAATCATGGACAGTATTTCTCAGGTTATCCATGACTGTGAGACATGTGCTGCCATCAAGCAGGCCAAGTGAGTGAAGCCCCTCTGGTACGGTGGGCGGTGGTCCAAGTACAAGTATGGGGAGGCCTGGCAGATTGACTCCATCACACTGCCCCAGACACTCCAAGGCAAGCACCATGTGCTGACCATGGTGGAAGCCACCACTGGATGGCTGGAGACCTACCCTGTGCCTCACACCACTTCCCCTAAAACCATCCTGGGCCTGGAAAAGCAAATCCTGTGGAGACATGGTGTGGGAAGATCATCGTCCATTTGTCCCAGGTGTCCATGGGATTGGGTTTCTTACCTAGGTATGGGCAGTCATTTGGTGACAGGGGCACTCCCACCAGGAATGTTAAGAGCGTTATCGTCTACACTTCCCATGGCCATACAAAGATTGTCTGGCTTTAATGACTTCACCAAAGTGACCCAGATGTTTTGTTTTGGCTGAGGGATGATCCAGCTGGTGGTCATTTGGATACAGATGAGGGCGCTGATAAAGACGATGGCAATGGTGGCACTGGTACTGCTGTGGGTGCCCTGGAGGGTATCGCAGGAAGAATCAGACTTCTTCTTTCCCACTGGGTAGTTTTCACTTGTGGATGGTAAAAGCACACATTAGTTGACTTATTTTAAGACATTCTTAAATATTCTTAAGTTCCCCCTATAGTTCTTATCCACTCCTCCCAATCACTCCCTTCTCTTTTTTAAGGGAAGTTTGAGGCAGGGAAAAAGGAGTAGTTTCAAGAGGGGAAAAAGAGGGAAGGGTAGGGATAAAGGGTCACTGTTAGAGGGATGGTGGTGGAAAAGGGAGGGGTGTGTCCGCATTTGAGATTGACATGGACGTTATCAGTGGGATATATCTACGTGTGATGAGTGTCCTTGCCACAATGTTTGGATATGTGAATTGCTTTTTTCTTCATCTCCAAGAGAAAGCTGCTTCTGTGGCATGGTGGGTGAGGGAGCTGACTTTGTGTTCATTTGAGGGGTCATCTTCAGATCTGTGGTCTATGTAGGGACTGATAAATCTTCTGGGAATCCCCCGGGGTACTGTATCTGTAGAAACACAAGCATATTCTGTCACCCACATAATGAGAGGCTATGGCCCTTCAATAATTTTAGATTCATGATTCTGGTCAAGTACTGGAGGTCTTTCTTTGAGGTGTGTGTACATGTTGTTATGAAAGTGCCTTAAGACAGGGGGGTTTGGTTCTTTTTGAGAGGAATTCGTGAAATATATATGACATTAGAATTAATGAAATTCGAATAACATAAAGTACTTTGCACAGTCTCTCCTGTATAGAGAGAGCCAGGGGCTATGTATAAATCACAAACGGGAAAGGCACTGCTGTGGAACGTGCCTTGAGCTGTTTTATTTTTCAGCATCAGTCCCATTACATGGTTGTGACAATGCAAAGATGCCAGCAGCTCACATCCCAAGCAGCAGACCAAGAACTTAATAGTACAACTTACTTTATAAGTTTTTTGACCAATCCCACAAAGGAAAAGCATATTGACAGTGTTAGCATTCAAAAACACATAATCATGGGGGATTATATGCGATGCTTTTTATCAAGAGCTCTGGGAATCGGGGTATATTCAACCAAAATCTGACTCCGACCGTACATCCAAAATGATCATGTTTTATACTCTGTCGTTACATAACTTTCACGTTAATTATTAAACTTATATTGTTCTATTGTATACATAAATTTAGCCCCTCTCTGAATTTCCAACATAGTTTCTCACTATTCTTCTTATGGTTATATAATAATTACATCCATAGTCCATGATCCAGAAGCGACACCATCCTGCCATCCCGAGGAAGACTCGCAGCTCATGTAAATTCTGGGGCTCTGGAACAGCACAAATAGCTTGGATACGGTTAGTACCTAGTTTTCGTTGTCCTTGTGAAATTTCACATCCCAGGTAAATCACAGTCTGTTGTGCGATTTGTGCCTTTCCTCTGGATACTTTATAGCCTCCCATTCCGAGTGAATTTAAAATCTCAGTAGTTACCTTTATACATAAATTTAGCCCCTCTCTGAATTTCCAACAAAGTTTTCATTATTCTTCTTATGGTTATATAATAATTACATTTAATTATTAAACAATCATCACATCTAACAATTATATAATTTATCATACTGCTTACGCGGGTGCAATTGATCTGGGAAAGCACAAAGCCTAACATTTTAGATTCTATCTTGAAATTTTTCCAGGGCTCCACTATCACTGGCAGTCTGTGAATCATAACACATTCTAGAATTTATTTATTTATGGTAATCTATAATATATAACAATAGGTAGAATTATATATACGGTATCATTTATTTATTTACAATAGAGATAAAAAAATGGAAAATAAGAAAAGAAAAATCTTAAAGAAACAGAAAATTCCACTGGCTCAGGTGGCCACAGCAGCCAGAGCCTCTGGCATCAGCTCTCTGCACAGCTCTAGCAGCGCAGCCAGCTGAGCCCCCACACACGAGGCCGAGTCCCCCATGCCCTGTGCAGCAGATCTTGCAGCCTTTGGATGGTGGAATATCGCCCATGCTGTATTGCTCAGAGGACATGCAGTGTTTCAAGTGCCAGTTGTGACACATGTGAAATACAAAGCTGTGTTTCATGTCAGGTACAAACAGGCAATGTGTGTATTTGTGATTGCAGTATGTGTGGAGACCGACAATGGGACGGTTGCAAATTCTAATAATAACTGAGGAAAATAAAGCATGGAAGAAGGCCTTTAAACCTATCTTTTGTTTGCAATTAACCTTGGTTGATTGAGGAGCATTTGAATTAAAGCGTTAAGGATGTTGCTCTTAGCTTGTAGTTAATCGATAAAGAGCTCTGCAATAATAACCTTCTGAAGTGTAATTTTAGAATATTGCTTGTATCCTTGAAACTATAGTTTTGGAATATATATAAAGGAAACCTGCTTATCTCACACCTTAACAAAACAGAGAAAAGCAGCTTGAGAAAGGAAGACGAACATCAACTTGAGGATTTACATTTTTGACCAAGGGAAGCTGGACATCACTGTTAGATTTATAGTCTCTGTAATCAAAAGGTGGAGCCACATCTGGGGAACTGGACTCTACCAGATGGGATCCATCTTTCTTCTTTCAGAAACTGGACCACCACCATCTGGGCATACTCCTTTTTGGGATACATCCATACTTAATCACAATAGTGTATAGAATTGCGACAGAAAAATTGGGAATAGAAAGTGCTGATGAGTAAAAATTGGAATAGAAACTGCTGAGAAAGGTGATGAGTACCCCTATAAATACCTGTAAGCCTCAACTGTTGGTGTGCAGTTGGAGGGAAAATTTCCCCCACTGTACCCAGCACTGTATTGCTAATACTTTACAATATTGAATAATAAATTGATTGTGCTTGAATATTGGCATAGTCAAGCTTCTCATTTATAACAGAGGCGCAGGGCAGGGACACCGTAGCACAGCCTGGGCTGCACAGGGCACAGGCATGTGCAGCAGCTGCAAGACAGCCCTGCCAGAGCCAACTTGGGCAGCACTTTGGCCATGGCTGCTGGGCCTGGGCCTGAGGCAGGAGCAGGAGACAAGTGACCCTTGCAGGCCTGGGGCCTCATTGCCTCCTTGTCCCTGCTCAGCAGCCTGGCAGGGGCCGCCCCATGCTCCTGCCCTTGCCATTGCACATCCCCACATGCCAGTGCCCATCCCGGCAAGAGCCCTGAGCAAGGAGGGAGGGACAGCATCTGCCTGGCCAGGGGCTGGGGCTCAGGCCTTGGCCCTTTGCATTCCTCAAACACATCCAGCTTTGCTCAGCACCAGAGACACCTTGGCCTTGTTTGTCCCCAGCTGTCATCACTGCCTCCAGTGTTCTGCTCTAACTGGAACCTGGGGACACTTTCTCAGTGGGACCCATTAAAACTTCAAGAAAGTTCAGAGTTTCAATTTAATTATGAGTTCTTGAGAAGTTTTTGAAGATGCTCTCAGGGACGGAATCTGATGTAAACAACACCAAATCCCCAAGAGGCTCATTAAGGTCCTTGTGCTGTGTCTGTGCTGCTGAGCTTTAAAGGAACAGCTCTTGCCAGGGCCAGCTCCTCTCCCAGCCCAGCAGGGCTGAGGGCTCTGCCTGCAGGTACTGAGGGGACAGGAGCCAGGCAGAGACAGGCTGAAGGCAATCAGGATTGGGAAGACTTTGAGCTGAGACTTCACTTGGGGAAAGATCTTCACAGCCCTGTGCATGGTGAGTGTGTGGGTGCAGGGCAATGTCCCCTGTGCTCCTGGAGGGATCTCCTGAAGCCAGCACACCCCACAGCCTGGGGGATGTGTCAGGAGGACTCTCCCAGTTTCTCTGTGGCACAGGAGGAGCAGGAGGGGGAGGATGTGCTGCAGAGCGGGGCTGCCCTGGGCACCGTCAGAGGGACAGGGCAGGACGGCTCCTGCTGCCAGGGACGGCTGCAGGGGGTGAAGCTGGGGCTGCAGCCAGGGCTGCCCAGGGCTGTCCTGCAGAGCAGCTCCTGCAGCCCTCAGGGCTCTTGGCCAGCCCAGGGCATGTGCCACCTGCCAGGGGCAGCTCTCAGCCTGCCTGGCAGCTCCCCATGGACGCTGCAGGGGAGAAGTTGGAGGTGGAAGGAGCCACCCCCATCAGGGCAGATTCCTCCTGCTCTGGAGATGGTGCTGCATGGCCAGGGCTGCTCTCAGCTTTCTCCTAAAGGGAAGGGAAAGGGGCTGTCAGCTTTGGCTGTGTCACTGGCACTCCTGCACTGTCAGCCTGGGCATCTGCATGGACCTCAGATCTCCCTCAGAAAGTGCCTCCTCAGCCTCCTCTCCCCACAGACAGCAGGAGCAGCACCTTGGCTTGCAGCATCTCTGTTTGTCTGGCCTGCCCTTAAGACTCTGCTGCCAGGGAGATGTCCCTGGGCAGTGCCCTGTGCTGGGAGGGGTCTGCAGGGCAGAGCTGAGTCCCCAGGGCTGGGCTGGGCTCTGGCAGCACTGGCAGGGACAAGGCTTGGATAGAGAGAAACAGATCCTAGAAAGCACAGTTCCAGGCAGCAGAGAGCCAGACCCATCTTTGATATCTCTTCCGGGGCCCAGCTCCTCCCCCACCCCAGGGCTGAGGGCTCTGCCTGCGGGCTGAGGGGACAGGACCAGGAAAGGAAGGCTAAAGGGCAACAGGTTTGGGGAAAGACTTTGAGCTGAGACTTCACTTGGGGAAAATCTTCACAGCCCTGTGATGGGAGTGTGTGGGTGCAGGGCAATGCCCCCTGTGCCCCTGGAGGGATCTCCTAACCAGACACCCCAAGCCGGGGGGAGGGTTCGGGAGGACTCTCCCAGTTTCTCTTGGCACAGGAGCAGGAGGGGGGGAAATGTGCTGCAGAGCGGGGCTCCCCGGGCACCGTCAGAGGGACGGGCAGGACGGCTCCTCTGCCAGGGCGGCTGAGGGGTGAAGCTGGGGCTGCAGCCGGGGCTGCCCGGGGTGTCCTCAGAGCAGTCCTGCGCCCCAGGGCTTTCCACCCCGGGGCATGTGCCACCTGCCAGGGGCAGCTCTCAGCCTCCTGGCAGCTCCCCATGACCCGCAGGGGAGAATTGGAGGTGGAAGGACCACCCCCCTCAGGGGGAATTCCCCCCTGTCTGGAATGGGGCTGCATGGCCAGGGCTGCTCTCAGCTTTTCCCGGGGGGGAAAAGGGGGAG